>NC_044557.1:131187366-131487366 GCF_007565055.1 Rhinopithecus roxellana | reverse complement strand
CATTGATTTATTTACAAATGAAATACACATTCCCTTATTCACTACAAAGACAAATCATCCTTAATTTTATGATTTGGGAAAGGTTTCTGCATTCCCCTGCTTTTCTTTCTATTCCCTCTTGTTTTATCCTTTTTTATTTTATTTTATTTGTTTCAACCACTTCCTCTTCAAAATAAGAGAGCCATTCTCTAGTCAAGTCTTCCTACTAAATCAATGGGCAGTTTTCAGGATTAAGTATAGGTTTCTTAGAAGTAGAAGATTGTGTTTGCCATTTCAAACTCTTGCCTTATATGTTAGAGGCTGCATGACTGAAAGAATACAGAGCTTGAGTCAGCAAAATCTGGAACTGAAATGTAGCCCTGTTACTGAAAATTTGTGGGAATAGCATTGACCGTGGAGACTTGACAGCATTTTGGTTCCTCAAAAGAGACTTGGTTCTCATTCAAGTTTTTAATGAAGACTTTGGCCTGTTCTATTTCACCCAACTGAGTTTTCTGAACCATATTCCCTAGTTCCCCTGGAAGAAACGCCAGCCTAAGTATCAGCACCTGTAATCTATTTCTCACTCATGGTTGCCAGACATGAGGGATTAATTGACATAAGCCAGTTTATATTTAGAAGCCATTAATGGCTAGCAACTGAATTGTTGAGACATCCAGTGCAACGAACCAGAGAGAAAAGAATAATACACAAATGCCATAGTTAGATCAATAAACATCATCTTCAGCAAGCACAAATGTTGGGCTTAGCTGCCAAACTTAAAACTAGGTCTCTTCATCTAGTACTCACTTAAGTCAGTGGACCAGGGTCCTGGTATAGAGGTTAGGGACTGAAACATGAGTTGATGTTTCCAAACTCCTTAATTTTGGATTGTCTAAGTTCAGATTTCAATTCAAGATTCTACTCCTACCTGTTACGCTTTTAGATCTGTCTTAGAAGTACAAAGACTTCTGGAATTGGAGAAATTTTGTCCTTCTAAGAAAAGAAAAATGAGTAAGTAGAGAAGTCAGAAAAAAAGAATACAATGAGTCAAAACATGCTCTGTCATAGAGAGTCACTTTACCTTTTTGACATGAAAATCAGGACAGAAAACAGAGGGAAAAATAAGCTATATGAAAAACTTCATGTACAGCAATTGTTATTCTCATTAGCCATTCTCCTACAAAAATAGCTGTCTATTCATCTAACGTTCTGGTAAACTACTACAGTAGTCTCAGAAGTAAAATTAGAGGTGTTCCTACAATTGCTTCTACCATTGTTATAACCCCTTTGGAAGCTTAGAATACTCCACTTAACTTCCTCATCTGTTTCAGGCAAATCATATTTCGTGTTGGGTAAATAATATTAAAATGTATATTTTATTATTTCCTTGGTAACTTTTCAAGTCTGAAAAAACAATTAAGCACACTATTAGCAATGAAATAAAATTTGCTGAAAATGACAACAGTGTTGGAGCTAGGAAAAAGAGGCAAGGTGGTACAGTGGAAGGACATTAGAAATCTGGATGCCAGAACTTGGCTACTATTAATAGTGTGATTTTGAGCAAATTAATTAACCCTTCAGGGGCATGCCATCATCTCTTTGCCTGCATTCTGCCATTCCCTTCACCTAAATGACATTATTCTCCTTTACTGGCAAACTCTGCTCTTCCTGTAAGACAGGCTTAAATAAATAAAGCATTCTCCTTTGTTGTCTGTTTTTTTGAGAAAGTGTCTCACTCTGTCACTCAGGCAGGGTGCAGTGGTGTGACCATGGCTCACTGCAGTGTTGACCTCCTGGGCTTAATTGATCCTCCCACCTCAGCCTCCCAAGTAGCTGGGACCTCAAGCACACACCAAGTCTGGCCAACTTTTTTCCTATTTTCTGTAGAGATGGGGTCTCCCTATGTTGCCCAACTGGTCTCAAACCCCTGGGCTAAAGCAATCCTCTTGCCTCAGCCTTCTAAAGTGCTGGGATTATAGGTGTGAGCCACTGCACCCAGCCTAAGCATTCTCCTTGAAACTAAAAAGAATGGTTGGAGGAAAAAGGAAGGACTTCAATCCAGTTTTGCATCACCTCATGCATCTAAAATAAGCTCTGTACCTTATCTCTTTCTTATCTCCACTCGTCTTACCTACTGCCATTAAGCTCATCTTATTTCTACACGGTCTCATCATATCATTCCACTACCCTAAAACACCTGTCTCCCAATTTTGTGCAGCATCCAGTCTAAATAAAGGACCAGCAATTAAGAACCTCCATTATCTTTTCCACTATAACCATTCCACTCCCCCTATACACTTTCTGCTCTTCCCTAAAGCGGTTCAACATGTCCTGAATTTACATCTTTACTTCTGCTACAAGGCACGTGCTCACACTGTTTTCTGGGCTAGGACTGCATCATGGTTCTGCATGTTCAAATTCCACCCATCCTTGAAAAGAAAGACTCAAGCCTCATTACCTCCATGGAACTTTCTTTTCCTAACTCTTCCAACCATCAATAATCTCTCTCTCATCTGTGCTCTCTTTCCACTTAAAATCTTGTCATATAATTTTAGCTCTTAATTATGTACAATTTTGCATTTATTCTTACTCTCATCATTTTTTTAAATTGCCTTCTCTCTCTTATATTTTGAGAAACAGTAAGACAAGTTGAATTTTGAGCCCCTGCATCTATCAAGCATAGCTTCAAGGTGGTAGAGCCAGTACATCCTAAAGGCCTTCATTACACATTCACAGTTAGAATGATCAAGGACTACTGGGATAGAACATTATATTTTAGTCATTGAAAATTTTAGGAAACTAATCAGCAGCACATTCACAACCACCCCGGGCATTCTTTTGACAATGTGGAAGGCACTATCTCGGGCACTGATTCTCTGGCTCAGATTTTTTGTTTCCATCTTCTGCCCACATCACTCTCCAGGGCTGCATTTGCGCCAGCTGGATTCCATCCAGAAACAGATTCAAATAGACAATAGGCCAACTAGAATTCCCATCTTCCTTGATTAGATGTGAAATTGTATAGCTGGGTGTCACTCACATGCCAGCCACTCAGGATTCTATGTTATCAATTAATTTCTCTTGAGAGCTGAACTGAAGAGATTGTGACAATTCTGTTTTCAAGGACCTGTAAAATTACAGCTAGAGCAGATTTTCATGGATAGTCCTAGATATATAGGCCTGTCCACTATCTGCCACATAGCATAAATTAAAACACCCTGTTAATTTCACAGTAAATCGTGTTGGTTTTTTTTTTTCTGCAGTGGGCATGGATTGGAAAAATTTTGTCTAGGAATGGTATTCTCATTTGTGGGACAATTAGCAACTGAGGTAAAAGATTTTAAATTACTTGGAAGAAAGAAGAAATTATTGCACACTGTCAAAAATACTGAATCTTATTTGCTGTTGTTGCTTCAGTAACTTAGAATTTGCAGTGGATTTTCCAGGAAAGGATATCATAGAAACACAGAATGTTGGAAGCATACCTCCAACAATCTAAGCAGAATCTAAGCAGAATGTTGGAGGCATACCTTAGAGATAATCTAAGCAGAATCTCTCATTTTACATCTGAGGAAACAGAGGACTGGGTTTGTTGGGAGACCTGCCTAAAATCACAAAACTCGTTTTTTTTTTTTGTTTGTTTGTTTTTTGGTTTTTTTTTTTTTTTTTTTTTTTTTTTTGAGACGGAGTCTCGTTCTGTCGCCCAGGCTGGAGTTCAGTGGCGCGATCTCAGCTCACTGCAAGCTCCCCCACCTCCCGGGTTCACGCTATTCTCCTGCCTCAACAAAACTCATTCTTACCAGGCAGAGTTCTAAACCCCAGCTTTATATTTTTAAAAAGTACGAGTCAGTAAATTCCACCCGGACGAAAATGAGTTCATGTGTCCACTTTACATCAGGACCCAGCAAGGAGAAGAGATGAGTCCAGCTCCCTTTTCGACCATGGACTTTCTTGCTGAGGGCTACCGTGAGTGATTAGGTAGTGTAAATGATGACTGGGACTGGAACAAATACAAGAAAAAGCTTTTTTTTTTTTTTTTTCAGACATACTCCTTATGGAAAATCTGTTCTAATGGAGATCACCAAGCACTGTTGCTATGGATGATCTGTGAAAATATGCAGCTTTATCGTAGAGAAACTTCCTTGTAAAAGCATTTTTTAACATATGTTTAAAGAATACACTATCCACTGTTGATGATGACAATATCAAGCATCACGACTTCAAAACAATTTTCACTTGCACTAAATCACTGGAACTTGTAATATTTGGGTAAGGAGAGCAGTATGTCATTTCTGTACACCAGAAAACTGAATCTGAGGGACAGCATGCCATTTGCCTGAGTCTAAACATCTGAGTGAGGTAATTAGCATTAGAACTCATGTCTTCTGGATCCCACTTCACTGCCCAATACTTCAAATGATTTCACATATACCATATTTTGTCAATATTAGGGACACCTATTGCATTAGAACCGTTGAACTGTCCCCTTAGTAATGTCACCTTACCGGGAAATAAACATTTGAATACCTCCTCAGGTACTGAAACTTTCCCAAGAGAAGTATGTGAGCAATATTCTTCATAGCTTAATAAATTACATGACTGTATATACAATTATGCATCTATATAATTTGCATTTGAAACTGATTTATTTGTAAAAGAAGTAGCAGTAGTCATTATTGTATTATAAATGTATTTCCTAGTCATAACTTCCATTTTTTGTTTTGTACTATAAGGAATAACAGTTTAATAACTCAAAATAAAAAGATTAATTTAGAATATCCTAAATATGGTTTTGACTTTTTAAAAAAGTTTTGTTTTTAAGACATGTTCTAGATTTTCTTTTTGATGTCGTAAATATCTCAAAAATCCATTATGATTTCCAGAGCAATGAAAGAAATAAGTCATAGGAAAAAGAGCATTTTCGTTCATATTTTTAAGTTATTGGTCATATTTCAATCCACTGGAAAATGTGATTGCAAATCTGGTTAGAATTACAAAAATTTCAGGCTTACCAGTATTACAACTTCTTATGAATGTGTGAATTCTGTTGAGAATGTGAAGATAAAGTGGCAGAATAATTATCTTTTTTTATAGCTAAACTTTATGATAGTGAATGCTGTTGAAAAAGGGATTCTATGAAAGTTATTTTTTGATCTATAAGAATATTTTGTTCATACTGTTTTCCTTTTCTTAAATTTTCAACTTTTATTTTAAGTTTAGGGATACATGAGCAGGATGTGCAGGCTTGTTACATAGGTAAATAGGTAAATGTGTGCCATGGTGGTTTGCTGCACAGTTCACCCCATCACCCAGGTGTTAAGCCAAGATTCCATCAGCCATTCTTCCTGATGCTTCTTCTCCTCGCAACCACCCACCCTACGACAGGACCCAGTGTGTGTTGCTCCCCGCCATCGTGTCCATGTGTTCTCATCATTCAGCTCCCACTTATAAGTGAGAACATGCAGTATTTGGTTTTCTCTTCCTGAGTTAGTTTGCTAAGGCTAATGGCCTCCAGCTCCATCCACGTCCCTGCAAAGGACATGGTCTCTTTCTTTTTTATGTTCATACTATTTTCAGCTAAGCCTATACATTAAACACTTCTATAAAACACTGCTTCCCTGTTTCCTATTCGTATCTCAGTTGTTGTTTATAATGAAAATAAAGTTTGCTATTTTCACTACTCAAAGAGAAGACCAGAAGAAATAAGGCTGAGCTCTTACTAAACTCTTAACAGCTGTATTCTTGATCTTCCCTCGAGTAGCAACTGCTCTTTAGTTTCTGTCACCTTGCCTCAAACATGTTCATCACCTCCACCAAAAAGACCACATAAAATGGCAAACTTTTGAAATGAGAAAGAGCACCAAGAAAAGATGTAAGTCCTCGCAGGAGGAATACAACTCAAAAAGGATGACATAGAGGATGAGGGCATCAGTCTCTTTTGCTCTCACCACTGAGAAAAATTTGGCACTATAACCGGCTTGTTATGCAAACAGATAAAGGGCTTTCTTCGTTTGCACTCTACTACCATTTGTAAATCCTCTGAAGTTTTAAGTAATTTGATTTTCCCTATAGTTTATGAAATACACAACCTTCAATTTTTGTGTAACAATTTACACTTTTCAACATGCTTTTAAACATTTCATTTGATTTTGACAACCTTATGGATCACACCACGTAACTAAGTACTTACTCCCATTTCAAAGAAATAGAAACAGAGACACATCTTAGGTGATACATGCTGAAATATTAATGTATAGTGGTATAAGATCATGATATGTGCAGTTTACTCTCAATAGTTCAAGGGAGGAATATATATATGTACATAATTATGTGTATAATATATTATACTTTATATATATATAAAATCTCTGTGTGTATATATAGAGAGAGAGGGGCAGGGGGAAGGAATGAAACTGATAAGGCAAGACATTGGGGCAAGTTGTTACCCATAAATGAATATGGGTAACTGGTATGTAAGTGTTCTTTCTACTAGTCTTCCAAATTTTCCATAAGTTTGAAATTATTTTCAAATACAAATTTTTAAAAATTAATTAAGGAAAGTTAAGTGATTTGCATAAACAGCTGATTAGAGGCAAAGTGAAGAACTAGGATCCAGGTCTCCTAACTGTAATCTATTTCTGTAAACTGAAAGTAATTTCCACTTAAATTATAGTCAGCCCTTCATATCCACAGTTCCACATCAATGGATTAAACCAACCTTGGATAGAAAAACTATTGAGGGGGAAAAATACAACAATAAAAAAATACAAATTTTAAAATACAGTATAACTATTATATTTACATAGCACTTACCTTGTTTGGGGTATTATAAGTAATCTAGAGAGGATTTAATGTATGTGGGAAGACGTGTACATATTGCAAATATCATGTCATTATATATCAGGGACTTGAGCATCCCTGATTTTGGCATCTGCAGTGGGGTTCTGGAATCAATTCTCCAAGGAGACTGAGGCAGACTGTATTTATAAATCACAGTCATACGTTTTGTCAGTCAGTCATCAATAATCAGTACCATAGCTCAGGAGAAACTCATAATGATTTATTAATAACCCTTACTTATACATCATACTACTCATTGCAAACTGTTTTCACTGACCTTATTTTAGTTATCTTTATAATGCTTCCAGTGAAGTGGACTGGACAGGTATTGTGGGACCCATTTTGCAGATGAAGAAAGAGGCTGTGAAAGTTACTTATACCATTAATGTTCACAGCTACTAAACAGCAGAGTTTAGAAGTATGCCAAAAGAGAATATTGGAAAGAGCACTGGTTCTAGAATTTAGGATTTAAATTCCAATATGCCTTCTTAGCATTCTAATGCTTTTTTATACTCCTACTGACCATACCTAAAACTTCTAGGGCTCACATTATATTTGGCGATAGAAAAGCAACGTTCTTGCCGGCAAGGTGGCTCACGCCTCACCTGTAAGTCCTGGCTAATCAAGAGACTGAGGCGGGAGGATCACGTGCACCCTGGAGTTCCAGGCTGCGATGAGCTATGATTGTGTCCACTGCAACAGAGCGAGACCCTGTCCCTAACAAAGCAAAAATCAAAAACATTCTCTTAAAGAACAAAACAAAATGACTGAGAAAGATGTCTGTTTTACTTACTAATGTTACATATAAAACAGTAACAGCTAAGATTTATTAAATACACACTTACCATGTACAAGTAAGTGCTGTACATACATTATCTAATTTAATTTATGCAACATCTCTATGACATAGAATTCTCTTGGTCCCAATCTTACAACCAAGGAAATAGGCTCTGAGAGTTTGACTGACTTGGCCAAGGTTACAGACTTGAAGGGACCAAGGTTGGATATGGACCCAGAAATCTGACTCCAGACTCCCTACCATTAACTGGTCCTATTCCACATTTTCCTTTTTTTCCTTTAAGCTCAGCTGACTTTTTAACAAATGTCTTTTCCTCATATTTAGTAATTTTTAAATTCTGAAATTAAGATCATCCTTTCTAGAAACATAGTTTATATGGAAAAACATTTGCATGAAAAAAATAGACCTTCCTTCTTATTTGCACCCTCTTGAAAGCAGGCACCACATCTTATCTGCACCAACAGCAGCTCCTGGCACACATGGAACACTCAATAAATGTTTGTTAAATGAATGAATAATGTTCAGAGTTCTCTATTAAAAAGTTTTTACATTATCTAAAATACTTAAAGACAAGACCTAAAAATTCAGTTGGCTCAATTCACCAAATCTCAACTTTATAGTAAAGCACACAGTTTCAGTGCCAGAAAAACAAATAAATGAAAGCAGAAAATAAATTTCACTTTCAAGAAATTTTTAATTCTGCCCTTGGAAAGTCGAATTGCTCTGTGGATGTTTGAACAAATGTGGCCTTTGACTATCTGGATAACCTTCTTTAGATTATAATCTATTGTCCGCATGACAAAAAGTCATGCCCAGGCTCACTAATATCTGCATTTCACGATTTTCCTTTTGCTATAACCAGATAGGATAAAAAAGGAGAAATAGTCAAGCAAGGACCATGGTCCCAGGACAGGAGGAGAACCACCTCCAGGATATACAGCTTGCTTTCTTCTTCTTCCTTCCTTCCTTCCTTCCTTCCTTCCTTCCTTCCTTCCTTCCTTCCTTCCTTTCTTTCTTTCTTTCTTTCTTTCTTTCTTTCTTTCTCTCTCCCCCTCCTCCTCCTCCTCCTTCTTCTTCTTCTTTCTCCTCCTCTTCCTTTTCCTCCTCCTCCTCCTTCTCTTCCTCCTCCTCCTCCTCCTCCTCCTCCTCCTCCTTCTTCTTCTTCTTCTTCTTCCTCTTCTTCTTCTTCTTCTTCTTCTTCTTTTTTCTTCCTCCTCCTCCCCCTCTTCCAGACAGGGGTCTCACTATGTTGCTTAGTCTGATCTGCAGCTCCAGAGCTCAAGCTATTGTTCTGCCTCAGCCTCCTGAGTATTTGGGACTACAGTTGCATGTCACAGCACCCGGCTACAGCCAGCTTTCCAAGGTGCCCCTCACAGTTGCCCTCTGAGCAATGACTCAGGAAGGGACCAGTTGGAGCGAAGATGGGAGCTCAAGAAAAGTGTCAGGATACACCTTGCCACCTCCTTCTTCTAACCCATGCTTCCAGCCCTTCCTTTTGTGATTTCTTCCCACTCCAAAATTTCCCATAATATTTATTTGCATACATTTTCCCCAAAATAAGAAAGACTAGGCATATTGAGAGGACCACATTCACCTACCTCCCTTCCCACTTTAGAATAACATCATTGTTCTATCCTGTGCATTCCAGTATAGCACACTGACATCTTAAGTGCAGAGCTTAACTTTATTGCAACATAAGGGAATTTCAGGGTAAAAACTGCATTCGCGAGGTCAATCACACATGGGGCTCAGGTTACTCACCCTGACATGGTTTAAAGCCTTATAGCAATTCCTTGTAGGTACTACCTGTTATCACTCCCTTGGCTGTCTGTCACCCTTGCCTCAGGCTCCAGCCTTAGCCTCAGCTTCTTCTTCTTAATGCACCTGCCAGCCCAAGACATGGGTCGTTTCCAGATTCTGCAGAACGAGGCTTTTTCCTGTCTAAGTCTCAGAACATCCTTATCAGCATCTCACACAGACTTCAATCTCTGCAGTCGGCTTGTGTCCAGGGTCCTAGTCCCCACCACTGCTTCCTCTTTATCCTCTCTATCCAATGCCTTCTCCTGTGCATTCCCACACTCCTGCCCTCTGGCATGTACAGTTTCCCATTTGTAATTTATGCTTCTACCTGCTTACAGGAAGAGGAAGTGACAAACCAGATTTGGCACATATCGAATTTCTTGGACCATGTTCATTTTTTTCTGTGTCTGGAATCCACTCTTTTCTAGCAAAAACTTTCTTAAGATTTCAAACACCAACCCCAACACTCTGAGTTTACGTGCTTGAATGACTGCCTGTCCCTGTGCTTGAATGACTGCCTGTCCCTGAGGCTGAAGTCACAACATTCAGGTTATTATTAATGATTGTCAATCACCATCTTTTTGGGTCCCTGATGTTTTGCCTTCATATAATTTAATATTTATATTTAAACACAGAAACTTAGGCAACTGTCAGAGTCACTCCTCAGCTAATGCTCCCTGGAAAAGGCATATGCTTCTTGCTCGCTCAAGGCAGATAATACTGAACAAGTGCTTCAGAATGTTCATGCTGTAAAAGATTCTCAGAAAAGGAAGGAGAAATTGAATGATACTGAGTCCTTACATATGCAGGACACGGCTATTTCCTTTCAGATTTTGTAATTCCTATACTGGTCATTCTAGTTCTAAGTAAAGAAACCAGGCTTAAAAAAAAAAAAATCACAAACCTGTAGAGCTAGGTTTTGGACCCAAATCAGTTTGTCTCCAAAAATTCATGCATTCTCTCAAAAGAATATAAATGCATTGTATATAAATGCTAAATAGTAAAACCCAGACATTAATTACATGGAGGCAGTTTACATTTTCCTGCAATTTACACCTTTTTTTTTTCCAGACTAATTAAATTTCCTACGCTGGTAAAGTGCTTCTTCCCACAGTTTACTAGAGTTTTTGGTAAAGAGCTAAAAGAAGGTTTGCTGTGAAGCTGGCGAGGAAGAGAAGACTGAGATTCCAATAAAAACTTGTTAACTGGCGTGCAACACCGTGCCTATTAAGAGTAGAACAACTCTCCTACAGAATACACAGCCGAGTCTATACATTGCTTGTTAAGTACTGGCCCAAGTGCTCATGCCTCAGACATGTCCCTTGGACCCATGCCCAAGCCAGCCCTGAGAGGGTTGGAACAACCCCCCGCCCCCGCGGAAAACACTGCTGGTTATTTAGAATCTAGGGCATCACAGTGAACATGCCTCAGTATTTTCATAAGGTATTACTACTGTTGTTGTTCTGAAAAAGCAAGGCATGTGCACATTTACTTAATATGTTCTTTCTTGATTTACACGTCATTGATTTTTAAATCACTTCCAGAAATTCTTAGTAAATGGGAAAAGAATTTCTCAAATAAATATGTTATCTTTTCCTCCAACAGAATGCCAGATCACTTCTTGAAAGCTCATTTCCAGATACTTCTTCAGTTCAAACTGATTTTCACAAACTTGAATCTGCACACCATAATTAGGAAGCTACTGTAGGCCAATTTATTCGGTTAATTTGCATCAGTCTAAATAATTTTTCCTGACAGATTACTTCCGTTCTAAGTACCAAGTACTTTTTAATCCTAGTCAGGTTATTGCTAAGGATAAATGATTTCACATTTCTCATAAAGATGCCTGTCATTAAGAATATTAACACAAATTCCTTCCCCTTGAATAGAAATGAGCTGTCATTTTAGCAATGTTGCTGTGTCAGCCTTTCTATTGTCAAACACAACAAATGATGGGAAAATCATTTACTCTTTAGAATTAGTCAAGTGAGGAATCCTTTGAAGTGGGGGTGCAGAGTTTCGCCTGAATTCTATAATCACGTAACAGCGAGTACTGTATGTATGTTGGTAAAATGTTGTGAAATTTAATGAGGACTATTTGTTGCCGTAAAACCTTCCAGACAGAATCTATCTCCGAAAAAGAATTCCCCACTCCTAAAATAGAGGTCTGATGAGCAACAGATGTGGTTTAAATGAACCCTTGTTCAACTGAACCAAGAATATATTGTGATCTGTATGAAGCACAATTCAGAAGTGAGGGGAGGTGGCTACAGCACAGCCTCAGTGTTGAGTTTGGTTGTGGGCTTTAAATATATTTATTTATTTCATAAATTTTCTCCCATAAGGCACAATGCAAATGAGCTTTTAATTAATACAATCTAATGGTCAGCGGATGGTCTTCATGCTGTTTATAAAACAATTTACATTTTTATTTTGTAGTCTAAGGACGTGTGTCGAAAAGCATTTCAATGAGTAGCCATAATCTTCAGAGTGATATATGTCCTGGCAATGATTTGTGAGTTCCACAACTCAGTTTCTCCACCCATAAAGAGAAGATTAGATCGTTGTTCAAGAATGACAACTATTTAATATTTGGAAATGACTAAATAATGAAGTGCCTGGATTCTATAGAAATGCCAAGGAGAAAAGAAGATTAATTTCAAACCGAAGTCTAGTGCAAACATGACCTTCCTATTGTAAATCTCATGAATAGGAAAGCTTTGTTTCTAGGGCTAAGACTTGGAAATATATTAATTTTAGGTTGTTTCTGATGGCAAAAAAAAAAAAAGGTTTTGTTTATTATAATCTCTTGCCTGTGCAGATGAGAAAAAATTCTTCCTACTACATTTTACTGAAATAATCCAGTTAGCAAAGATTTAAATGACAAGAATAGAAGGTTCATCTTTTTGTCCCTTTGCCTCTAGGCGGGACTATAGTTAAGCCATCTCAGGAAAGAGAACAGTGCTGTTGTTCCCAAAAATCTCCAGGTGAGAATGATAAAAATTAAAAAGAGCAAGAGAGAAAACTCAGGGGCCCTGAAATTAATAAAGGTCAGTTCCAGCTCACATCGTTTCAGTTAAAATTTATTTCTATTTGGAAATAGCCTAACAGCAAAACTGCAACGGATGGGCTGTTTGGCACTAGCTCTCAGTGAAAATTCCATTTAGTATTACTACTAATGTCTGCTCATTTTTTATTCGCCTCCTCTTCACCCTGTTGGTGAGGGAGGGAGTCCATCCTAGGGATCTGGGGATGACCAAACACATGGCACCCAACAGTGGACAGATGAGATCCACAGCAGCTTGGAGTCACATAAACTCACAGGCCAGGGAAGGAGGATAACACATACCACGCAGAGCACACGGGGGTTGCACCGGGAACAGAGTGGACAAGCAGAGTCTGCGGGAGGCAGTAGTAACAACAGAATGCGTTGCCCTCAGGCTCCCCGGGGAAGATGTAATTGGCTTGTTTGAATAATTGTGTGGGCTAGTAAGGAAGTAAAACCCAATAGGTTGAAGACCTAGTGGAGTGAGGCTGGCCCAGCTGACAGAGGAATAAGCCAGGTGGGCATCCTTTCCTGCTGGAGGGGACATATCTAGTGAAAACAGGGGAGCTCACAGTTAGGCCTTGGGGAGTCCTGGTAAGGCTCAAAGATGATAAATACCAAGGTAACACGTGAGATTTCAGGCCTTACAAGCCGATCCATACAAACTATGCCGACTTATATGAGACTCATGTTCCCGTGACCATGCCTCATCTCTCTAAGGTCTTTCCCACACCTATTTTATCTCACAGGAAAAGAGCCACTTTTGACTAGGTTGATAAAATGGAAGTTTAAGCAGTTTTTCTAGTAGGAGGACTCTCAGGCCAAGACCATGTAATTAGCTAAATGACTCATGCAGAAGTATCCTACACTCTTGGCTTTGGTTTGAATGAAAAGAGTAGGAGAGTCCTAAATCATCCAGACAAATTACAACTTTAACTCTTTACTTAATTTTAGTTTGTCACAAGGTAAATGTTGACAAACATTAGACTTATAGCCAAAGGGGAAAAAAAATAAGTTTAGCTTACCATTGTGGCTATATTCCCGCCTTCCATTTTTCAAGAATACTGTCAGGACACAGAGTCAGGTCAGGGAAATGTAGATTCTCTCATTTCCCCTGGGATTTAACAAATGTCCTTTATCTAAAAGACAAAACTGGAAATGTTCAGGCTCTGTCTGAAACTACTGGCCCCTTGCGTCCTTTAGATAAAGAACATCTGAAGTTAATGCTGGGCCTATCGCCCTTAGTTATACCATGTTGGACAAGGCATTTTATCTTTTGGACCCCAAGTTCCATCCTTTTCTTTTCTTCTTTTCTTTCTTTTTTCTTTTTTTTTTTTTTTTTTTCTAGACAGGGTCTCACTGTGTTGCCCAGGCTGGAATGCAGTGGCACAATCTGGGCTCACTGCAACCTCTGCCTCCTGGGCTCAAGTGATTCTCCCACCTCAGCCTCCCAAGTAGCTGGGACTACAGGTATGTGCCACCGCACCTGGCTAATTTTTTTATTTTTTGCAGAGATGGAGTTATACCATGTTGCCCAGGCAGGTCTCGAACTTCTGGGCTCAAGTGATCCATCCATCTTGGCCTTCAAAGCGCTGGGATTATAAACGTGAGCCACCATGCATGGCTATACTCTTTAATGAGGAAGTTAAACAAGAGTTTTAAAATTTTTTTTAGCAGCAAAACCATTGTCTCAAACAAAGTCTAAAGTCATTCTATAAAACAGATGGAAATAATGTTTATCCATTTGAATCCAACAAGTAAAGTCCAAGCCAGATTGCCTGGCCTCCCACACATTCGCCTGCTTCCCACACACTGCCAAGGTTCCTGAAGTACCCCTTGAAAGCCTGAAACTTCTTGGAACCCAGTTTGAAAACCGCCAGATGAGATAATATCTCAGGTTTCTTTCAGCTTTCAGTAGAATAGAAAAATCATTGATTACAGAGTCAGGTAGACCTAGATTCAAATCCTAGTTCTGTCACTTTCTAAGCTGTATGACCAGACTCCATTTACCCATCTGTAAAGTGAAAATAAAAATAGTTCTGCTAGGTTGAGAAGACATGTAAAGAGCATCTAGCCCGGTTCCTGAAACCCCGGAGGGATTCATAAATACTAACTATAGTAAAGGTTATGGTCCTCACCTGAGCATAACAAAATGACAGACGATCCTACACTTGAACTACAAATTTGCAGTAAGATCTCTGTCATTCCTGAAGCCGAATCCTCAGGAACTTGAGGCCAAAATTCTTTAAAACCTGAATTGGCTTTGATTGTTCCAAATTAGTGGAGGGGGGGAAATTCTTCTAATTCACTGAACAATTCACTGAACAATCTGCATGCGTGGAGAGCATGTACTGCACAGACACACCCCACGTCTCTGAAATGACACCACGGTCAATCCAACTAGCACAGATGGAATTTGAAGCATGTTGCCTTTACCAAAAAATAACAGGAGAAATGTCATTAGGACACTTTAATACAAAGCCACAAGAAATTCAGTATCTGACAGCTCGTGTTCTAAATTTCACCCCATATCATAAAACAACTCACCGGAGAGCAGCTCTTCATTTGCTAAGCTGCTGTTGTGATAGCACATATTCTTTCAATAGTGGAGGAGTTCCTTCATAAAATCAGTCCCAGAAGCCAGTGATGTCTGAAAAATCTCACCTTTGGGGAATTTTCCTGGCATTCTGTAAAGGAAGTTCCACTTACAGGTCCCCTAATGTGCAGTAGCAAAGAATCAACAGATGCCAACATTCCTGTTTGCCTCACAAACTTACATCCTAAAGTAAGCTGACTTGAGTGAAGTTTAGAGGCTCCCCTACAAGTTTTAGAAAAGCTTTCTTTTTTAACTTATGCAAGTTTACAAACCCTCATGAACCTATTGCATATATCCAACAACCATCCATATTTTAGTACCGTGTAGTGGCTCTCACCTATGCCCATATAGCTGACGACAATGCAGGTAAGATCTGGTCAGCTGTCAGTTTCATTCAGTGAATACTCACTAAGCACCTGCTTTATGTAGGGCCCTGTCCTGGGCCACCAGGGAGAACAATGCAGGGTTCCAAACCTATGGAGACAGACAACGCATGAGGAATGACAACAGAGAAACAGAGTCACAGGGAGAAAAGAGGGGAAATCAGGGAAGGCTTTTGTGGGGGAGGCGGGATTTGAACTGAGCCTTGAAGGAAATGGGTGTGAGGATTGGAGTATGAGTAAAAATGGGAAATGGAGAATTGAAAGGCCATCTTTAGAGAATGATTCACGTTCTAATGTGCTGGGGGGTGAGGCGGGAGGGCGGGATGGGAAGTGGGAAATTAGTGTGGAGACAGAAATTGTGGGCTTTGAGTGCCAAGATGAAGATTTCTTTGCGTATTGGGAAGCAGTGGCAGGCGCAGGGCAGGATAATAATAATTTTAAAGAAAATATGAGTAGCAAGTCGGGGGAGGGGGAAGGGAATCTTGGTGCTCAGAATAATCAGAACTTTCTCAGAGGACCCAGGCTCAGTGGAAAGAGTGCTCTGGGTCCTTTTATTGCTCCCACAGAGAGGAGAGGAGAGACCCAGAGAGGTTTAAAATTAGAGGGATCGACAGGGCACAGGGAACTCCTGGCCAACCATCCTCAGGAAAACAAGAGACCAAGAATAAAGAGAACTAGCAGAAGCACCTGGTCTGAGTCTAAGAAACATCATTGTTTACTAAGCACTTGGTCTCTGGAACGCCTGGCTTTCCAAATACCACATCTTCCCATCCACTCCATCCTGCCACAGGCAGCTACTGTGCCGGGTGCTCAGGGAGCCGGAACCGCATGCCTGGAAACCCTGAGCCTCTGCCCGCCGCCCTCCAAGCCGGCCGGCTGCAGCGCAGTTTGTTTGCCGAGGTTTGCATGCACATATTGAGTTGCCCTTTTTTTTTCCCGCAGTTCTTTCAGCCGTGTCCCGAAATTCACCCCTAGTGTAACTTCTGCCTCTGCTCCTCCTCTTCTTGGAACTGCCTTTTGTTTGTCTGGCAGCGTTGGTTCTATGGGGGTGTGTGATGATAATAATACGCGGGCTTATATAACCGTCTTCATCTTGCGAGCACTTCGCAGACCGTCGCTAATGAATCTTGGGGCCGGTGTCGGGCCGGGGCGGCTTGATCGGCAACTAGGAAACCCCAGGCGCAGAGGCCAGGAGCAAGGGCAGTGAGGATCAGAGGCCAGGCCTTCCCGGCTGCCGGCGCTCCTCAGAGGTCAGGGCAGATAAGGAACATGACTCTCCCCCTCCGGAGGAGGAAGGAAGTCCCGCTGCCACCTTATCTCTGCTCCTCTGCCTCCTCCCTGTTCCCAGAGCTTTTTCTCTAGAGAAGATTTTGAAGGCGGCTTTTGTAAGTATCGTGCTCTGCTTTTACTTTAAAAAGAAAGAAGACAAACTTTCCTTCCTGTCCCTGTCCATTTCATATTATTTATTCATTATTCATCATATTATTATTCATTAGATTCTCAGATAATGAAAAGTATGTTTCTGGCCAAAGTCCTCCACCCAAATTTGGTCCCTTGTAATGATAACAGGAGGGGAAAGAGGTTTCTGTTGATAATTAATTCACTTAACAAAATAGCACCCAGGCGAGGTGCTGAAATTGGCCACTTTGACAGCATTCTGGTGATGTCTGGCTGTTGATACACACCACACACACACAGCACTACACACACACACACACACACACACACACACACACACCTTTTTGCCCTTAAGAGGAGCCCTAGTTAGTCACCTGGCTTGTTAGACAAGGAGAAACGATGCCACTTCGATCTTCAGTTTCTCTGTCTTGGGTACTCACAATTTCAATCAGTTGTGATTGTTGAAAGTTTCTTTTCACACTATGAAATAAATCCCATCTTTCAGTGTAGGCTTGAAACTTGCGCTGACTTGGGTAAACTGTACAAAACACTGTAGCTATAGTGAACATGTGAATTTTTATTAAACTTTTCACTGCATAACTGAAGGTTCTAATATTAACGAAACATGGACACTAACTTTTTAAGCACAAGCAAAACTCAAAGCCCTGTTATCAAACTATGTTTCTGTAAAGAGTGCTGAATTAACAGAGTGCTCTTCTCAGAGATTATGCTCACTGCTTTGAGAAACTGCTTTTTAACAAGAGGTGAACTTAAAACTCTAGAATAACATGAAGAAAGACACAACTTCTGAATACTTAGCAACTATGACTTGCTATTTGAACAAGCCAGAAAACAAAGGGTCTATTCTGGGCAATTGTACAATTTGCATTTATAAAACCATGATTATAATTTGGTATGCTATGAGATACTGAGATTTATTGTTTTAATAAGAGTTCAGGTAAGAAAACTAAGAACTATAAATTGGCAATAATGTAGAAAAGCAAGGCCTCTCACTTTTAATGCTGTAAGTGCTGTGATTCGTTCATAAGGCTTTATCATCTTTACCTCTAGATGAATGGATGTGAAAACTCTGGATACGTGTGTATATGTTAGTGTGTATATGTGTATTTAATTATCTTCAATTCTTACATTTGTTGTATCTATCTAGTGCTCAGTATGTTATAGGATAGTGTAACATCCAAAATGGATCAAGTGGAGAAATTTATTTCACATTAACTTTTGGATTGCAATATTTATTCATTATTTATTAACACACATGGGAAATATGATAAAATTATGTCTTTGTTTCAGATTCTCTTTAAATGATATTTTCACTTAGAATTCTCTGTGGCTCCCATGAAATTCAAAGGTATAATTGAAGTCAAAAATAAGACTGGATTCTAGTTGCTTTTACCCCTAAATTTAAAAGTGATATTTCAACACCAAATTCTATACTTTGCCTAATTTGATTACAAAGATGAACCACATAATCTCAGCATTAGCCTCAAAGCCATACTCAATCATAATAGAAAGAACACAAGCTTTGATGCGATCTGGATTTGAGGCTTAGTTTGGTCATTACCTAGTTATATGACCAGCAGCAAGATCTTTAAGATTTTCAGCCTCAGGTTTCACATCTATAAAATAAGATCAATATTACTTATCCCAAGGAGAGGAGTGGAAAGGCCTAAAAGGAAATAATATGTGTAAAATGTCTAGCACCCAGTCTGAAAGTAGTCGTATTTTAGTCCATTTTAGAGCTTTTTCATTTACTCTATTTTTTCGTCTTTCATTCAATCCATTCATTTATTGAGCATCTACTATGTACTGCGTGCTGAGCAAAGCACCAGTGGTACAAAGATGAATAAGGTTCATATCCTACCTTGGAAGAGTTGGTAGTCTAAGGAGACAGACTTAAACAACAGATGATTTTCAAAACAAGATAATAGCAAAAATACAAATGTGTTCAAGATTAAGAGTCAGCACTGAAGCCAGAATGGTTCCCTCTGCCTAGCAAAAGTCAAAGGAACTTTTCAGAGGTTTTACATGATAATCAGGAGATGTGGAAGGACATTCTAGAAGAGCAGAGCACTGGAGAGCAAGAAGTAGAAGAAAGCCTGGGAACAGGAACTGGGTCAGATGGTGCTGGAGTGTTTAATTGGGAGGCTGGAGGTCCAGTAGGGGCCCAGTCATCAGCATTTGCTGCTTCATGCTGAGGTGTTTGGACCCATTAAGTTTAGCAAAAAAAAAAAAAAAAAATCATCCATGGACCAGCCTCTGATCTGCATACAGTTTATTTTCCTAGGTCACATTAAGATAAGAGCTTATTTGTGCCCAAATGTAAATCCACTACATCACTAAACCATTGTTTCTTTCAATGGACTATTTTGATTGTTTGTTTGTTGCAAACCATCTCAGTGATGGAAGCATTGTAGCTGAGCTCTTTTCTCACCCAGGCTCAGCACTTTCAGGATTACTTTTTAATTAGTGGGGACACATTAGAGGACTTTGTGTGAGGCTGAGAAGACCAGGAGTAAACAAGTCTTGTGATTTAAGTTTTGGAAAGATTTGATGTAGATCATCTAGTATCCCATATGAGTGTGTGCTGGGCAAAGACCTAGGGCTGGGGCTAGCAACACTCTAGGAGGCCAATTAAGAGACTATTGCAGGTCAGGAGCAATGTCTCAGGCCGGTAATCCTAGCACTTTGAGAGACTGAGGCAGGGAGATCACTTGAGCTCAGGAGGACGAGACCAGCCTGGCCAACATAGTGAAACTCCATCTCTACAAAAAATGCAAAAAAATTAACTGAGCATGGTGACACACACCTGTAGTCCTAGCTACTCCAGGGACTGAGGCAAGAGG
Organism: Rhinopithecus roxellana; assembly: GCF_007565055.1. Taxonomy (NCBI): domain Eukaryota; kingdom Metazoa; phylum Chordata; class Mammalia; order Primates; family Cercopithecidae; genus Rhinopithecus; species Rhinopithecus roxellana. Next base: position 131,467,658 of record NC_044557.1, on the reverse strand, counting down.
ATCGCTTGAGCCTGGGAGATGGGGGCTAGAGTGAGCTGTGTTTGTGCCACTGCACCCCAGCCTGGATGACAAAGTGAGATCCTGTCTCAAAGAAAAAAAAAGAGACTATTGTAGTGTTCCAGTGAGAACTGCTGGGAGCACTGAGCAGTGTAGGTGGACAATAGGGCACAGATTCCAGAGATATTTAGAAGGTAGAACATTCTTGACTCAGGACTGGATGAAGAGAATGGAGGAAAAGGAAACTTTCATAATATTAGTTTTGGGCTTGGGCAACTGGGTAGTTGTAATAGAATACCATAAAACAAGAGGAGGTACTGGTTTATAGAAGAAAATTGAGTTAGTTGGAGTAATATCAGGTTGAGATATGACTAAGAGGTTAGACTGCAACACTGAGTAAAAATAAAAAGCATTTTTTTAATATAAAATTATTGTCTGGATGTGGTGGCATGTGCCTGTAGTCCCAGCTACTCAGGAGGTTGAAGCAGGAGGATCTCATGAGCTCAGAGGTTCAACGCTATGGTGCACTATAATCAAGCCTGTGAATAGCCACTGCACTCCAGCCTGGGCAACATAGTGAGACCCTGGTTCTTTAAAAAAAAAAATGCTAGATTTTTGTCTTTGAAATTTTGAGGCAATACATAAAGACTGAGCTCTCTCTATTATGTTCTAATCCCCCCCAAGAAATGGTCACTATCTGGACTCAAGGAAATCAGAGCTTTAATCTTGTGTCCTTGCTGCCAAATGAATTTTTTTCTCATTACCTTTTAAATAGGAAGCCCATGTCTAGGGCAGTCTTGCCAGTAGCTATGTGTCCCCTCAAAGAGAGTAATTTTTACTTCTTCAGAGACTTCAGAAATGAGCAGAGACTAAAGATTTATGAGCCAGTAGAATACTTATTCATAAAAAGCACATATGCATAAAGAAGTATACTCATCAAAAACAAGGCCCTTTCCTTAACAGGGATTTTTCACTTCTCTTGAACGAGGAACTCACTCAGAGACTAACGCAAAGGAAGTCATTTCTTACCTGGTCATTATTTAGTCTACAATAATTTCATCCTTCTTCAGCGTGACCAGTAAGTTCTTCCCATACTCTTGAACAGAGCATAATTGGAATGGAGAGGTGGGTAACATTTGCAAATTTTTTAAAGATGACAACTGAAAGAATTTTAACATTTTGAATGAATAGAAATCAATCTGATTAGCAAGCAGGAAGCTGTGACTTTTTAAATCTTGAGGTCTGATTACTTGATAACCCTGGTTTTCTTATAGCCTTTCACCCTTTCTATGCTCAGCACTTAATCTTCTAGGCAAAGCCTCTATCGGATTTCCTGGATTTCAGAGCTCTTACCCTACCTGAGCACTTCAGAACGAATGCCATTTCTTATAAAAGGGGCTTAGCCCCAGACTTTGTGGCTAGTCTTGCAAAGTGGTATAATATTTCTTTCTGGTAGGTGAACTGTATCAACACATTTAAAAACAGATTTAAAAAGCCATTTCCACCTCTAAATATAAAAAGCCTTACCACTTATTAGAAAGATAGTATTTGACAACAATCTGAATTTCTTCCGCTTCTGATGGCTCACTTAATTCACCAAACTTTGGAAATCATCTTTGACTTCTGAAATGGTGAAAAACATTTCTATTTTTGCTAAAATGCTTTTGCCATAAAAAAATGAAGTGTCCCAAAAAGGAACTGTTAACATCTCAGCTATGCAAAATAATCACCAAATACATACTTTTGAATAAGATGACTTTGCATCATGGGAAAGTTTATTATTTAAGGAAGGAGCAAGATATATTTGGGGAAATTCCCATTAGCACAATTGAAGTATGAAGAATATACTGAGCTTCCATATATGGTGCTGGTCATTCCACATTTAGGTTACTCAAGCTATTTAAACTTGACTTCATAAGCAAGTGCTACACCCTCACCATCTTTTTAGGTTTGCTGACATAATGATTTACTCCCAATTGGGTGCTGCCTGAGCCACTGTGCTTTGCCTCTGCAGCGTTTGAAGAGTGGATAGGTCGCAGCTGTGCAGTTCCCCAGACACTCGAGTCTAAACTGTTGCTAGATTTTGCTTCTTTCTGTGCTCCATGGAAAGCTGGAAGCTCCTCAACTTTCTCTTGGGTTTGGCTTCCTGTTCACATGTTTTCTGGCCCCATGTCAATTGTGTATGAAGTAATAGTCCCACATGCGTGCACCATCCACAATGGCAAGATTTGTGTGGTTCAGCACAAGTTTTCTAATGAGCACACTTTGGACCTTCCAACAACCCTTTAAGAAAGGCAGTTTGGAACCAGTTATTACTTTCCAAGGTGACGGGAGCAAAGAAAGAATGTTCTTTTTTTTTTTTTTTTTTTTTGAGATACAGTCTTGCTCTGTCACCCAGGCTGGAGTGCCGTGGCACAATCTCGGCTCACTGCAAGCTCCGCCTCCTGGATTCAAGCAATTCTACCTCAGCCTCCTGAGTAGCTGGGATTACAGGTGCATGCCACCACGCCTGGTTAATTTTTGTATTTTTAGTAGAGACAGGGTTCCACCATGTTGTTCAAGCTGGTCTCAAACTCCTGACCTCGTGATCCACCTGCCTTGGCCTCCCAAAGTGCTGGGATTACAGGTGTGAGCCACCGCACCCGGCCCAGAATGTTCTTAAGCAACAAGACTAAAGCCACTTTTAAGAGACAATTAAAGGACAACTGCATAGGAAAAATGAACATTTACCTTACACATCTGTCTAAATGTGTGTATGTGTAAAGTATATAAAAATGCCTTCAATTCACAGTTTAAAAATATCAGTTACTGCTTCAGCATTTTGCTAGTGATGAATGGCACTAGTGTTTCCACTAAGGACTGTTATTTTAATGACATTTCTCTGTAGTAAAATTTGATGAGTTTACAAAGTTTCAGAGCCAGGAAATGCAGCTTGGTTTCTGAACAACTGAGACAACCAAGAGAGTTAAGTTCAATCATCTAGTTGCTTTATAGCATGGATTCCTAAGTGCTAACTGCAGTAACACACTGACACAGAGAGTGAAGCCAAACCAAACTCTTAAAGTACAGCTGTTAAATTATCAAGCTTAACTTCCCGACATATTCTCAACAGGTGAAATTCTGGCACACACTCACACTTACTTGAAGATGGTAATGTCAAATGAATTGCCATACATGCCAACATTTTATAGAATTTTAGAGTAAGAAGAGATATTGGAGGTCTTCCAGTTTTACCTTATCCTTTCATTATAGGAACAGAAAAAGTGAGACTCACGAGTGCTCTCTCTCTCTCTACACACACACACACACACACACACACACATCTGAGTTGTGCTGAGTCATTACTTACAGAAAACATCCTAAGTCTGACTTAAGCAACAGAAAGGGATGCAGTGACCCACAGCTAGGCCACTGGTTTCCTGGTCCTTTCAAGTTTGTGTGGCCAGCTTCAGCACTGTGGGCTGACAATTTGTTGTTGCTTGAGAAAACATTCAGAGTCTTGGAGTCTATATTTTTAACCAAAACTTGAATAAACCCTAAAACAAACCAAGGATCCATTGGTGACTCAGATTCTGACTGTCCTTTACAGTGAGGCTTAGCCACCTTCCAATAGTTACTGGGGCCACACTGTGATCCCATAAAATGGAGACAAAGCCCAAGACACAACCCTCACTCTGAGGAATCCTGAAACCCGACTGGAGAGATGAGACCATCATGTATGCAGGCCATAGAGACGGTAGTGTGTGATCATAGTTCACTGCAGCCTCAAACGCCTGGGCTCAGGCAATCCTACCACCTCAGCCTCCCAAGTAGCTGGAACTACAGGTGCGCACCACCTTGACCAGCTATTTTTTAAATTTTTTGGTTGAGCTGGGGGTCCCACTGTGTTGCCTAGGCTGGTCTTGAACTCCTGGCCTCAAGCGATCCTCCCACCTCAGCCTCCCCAAGTGCTGGGATTACAGGCATGAGCCACCACACCTGACCTACACATTATCATTTTAATGATGAGAAATCAAAGTCTACATTTATAAAATTTAAGAAAACTCTGGTCTTATTTCATGAAAATGTCTTTTGACTGCAAATATGCAAGGAAGGTTGCATCTTTATTAATGGTCTAAAAAAAATCAATCCAAGTAATAATGATTGCCGATCTTTATTGAACCCGTATTTTGTTCTAGGTAGTCTTCTAAGTTTTTCACATGAACGTTTTCATGTCATCCTCACATCAACCCTATGGGGTAGATAACATTTTAAATTTCCATTTATCAGAGGAGAACACTGAGGCATAGAGAAATTAAGTAATGTGCTCAAGGCCACATAGCCAGTGAATGCCATAGCCTGGTATTCCGGCATCTCATTCCAGACTCGGCTGCCTGGTAGCATATTCAGAACAGTCTCAGAAAAGGTATTCTTTTGACATCAGACTGTGCCAGCCTAACCACAGCCAGATACTTTTGACATCACATTTAGATGTAAACTTTCACTGTAGGAGATCATGAGGTGCACGTATGATTATAAGCACAAACATGTATGTGTCCTCTCAGAACATATTTTACAAGTGGGCATCTGCATGATGCTTCTAATAATTTGTGATATGAGCACCATGGAGACAGGATGGAAAAGTTCTCCTGTAACTCCCCAAACCCCAGGAGGAGAAGCACAGTGAAGGGAGTGATCTAGAGGCCTAATGGGTGAGGTGGGCCACATTGCAGAGGGTGGCATAAAACTAGCAGTGGCAGAGTTTCACTCCAGTGGAAAGAGGGGTGATGAGAATGGAAAGAGGGGTGATGAGAGTGGTGTGGGAGGAAAGTGAATCCTGCAGCACCAGGCCAGCTCCAAGGAGGTGCTGCTGCAGCAATTTTGTGGTAAGAATGGTCCATCGAGAGCAAAGCAAAGGACCTGAGGCTTAACCTGACTCACCAAGGCCAGCTCAGGATAAAAAGAGATTCCAGGCCAATGGAGGGAAAAAGTCTGCATCTATTACCTCTGAGATCCCCCCATGTATATACCAAGGTACAATTATATTCACCAGTGGAAAAGTATGAAAACTCTAAATGAAATGCTTTATTAAACATTAATATTTACATGGGCATGAGAAACATTTTTAAATGTAAAGGAAATTCTAAGTTGTTAAATAAGATGTCTCATTTCCCTATTCTATCTTATATTATGTTCTCTTTTATATCATATACACATTTACATACAGTGTGTATGTGTCAGAATGTTCATGGCAGCAAGATTGCTTTGTCTGATACTTAAAACATTAAATGAGGGTTTCCTCTTATTCAAAGTGTTCAAATTTATTGTAATCACTTACATTTTTCAGCTGTCAAAAATGTGGAATATAAACAAATTTAACCACTTGGAAATGCTTACTTTGCTGCTTATCAAATAATAGCTTGCTGCAACTTTAAAAGATTCTATGATTCAGCGCATTTTCCTTTAAAATAGGTCTCCCAACCTGAAATTAGACAGCACTCAACCTTTAAACTTGGAACACTTTGTAAACTTTTAAAAAGAAACTGTTCTTTAATGGTTCTATGAAATCCAGTCAAAGAATGATATGAAATGAATCTAATGGAAAGTCTTTTCTTTGTTGGAGAAGTGGTCAAAATAGAAACTTCTACAAAAGGACCATATCACCCACAATGCTTCAAAGACTCTTGCAAGTGATTGTAAGAAAATCGGTCTGGATGAAATTTGGAGAATATTATTCCTAATGATCACCCCCTTCGAGGCCGTGAAAGGGCAACATCTGAAAGATGAGAGGAATTGCTGATAAAACGTAACTCACAGCACTTTTGCTTTTCTCCATCGTAGGTGCTGACGGCCACCCACCATCATCTAAAGAAGATAAACTTGGCAAATGACATGCGGGTTCTTCAAGGCAGAATAATTGCAGAAAATCTTCAAAGGTACTCATCAAATTTTTATCTCTAGCTTAAACCAAGGGCCACCTGGGCACTCTATGTCACTTGAAGAGGGGAACATTTCACGGATGGGGAATTGTTAAGAACTGGCAGAAACTGAAAAGTCAGTGGTCCTCTACCTTCCCATCACATTCTCATTCTTGTTGGCTGAGGGAGCTAAAAGGGGCCTTCCACGTGGCAGAGCCATGTCATGAAATCAGTCCTAAGAAATGTCAGAAGAACTATCTGAAAAATGGGAATCTAAACAATCATATGACTATTGACATATTATTAGCTGCTCAGAAAGGAAGCTCGGGGGAATTAGGGGGCAGTGTGGTAGGCCCATCATCTACAACGTACTCCACAATGTCAGGAGTGAAAACTGTACCTGATTTATTCACAGCTTGTCTTCACAGTTTCTTTCCTTGGCCAGATAAACATTAGTGCCACGAGCTTTCATGGAGCCAGGGAGCATTGTGGCAACCCATCTCAGCAATTTCACCTTGGTGGCAAAAACATTTTTAGGGGTTGTGTTCGTATGAGGGTACAACCCCATAAGCCTTTTTCAAATGTCAACTTTGAGAGTTGCTCCCTTCGCCCCAACCAAACTAATGCAAGTAAAACATTTAGTTCCTCTTGATTTCATTAGTCACTCTTCAAAATCATTGCTATTTGCTTGATTTTTTTTTTTTTTTTTTTTTTTTTTTTTTTTTTGAGAAGAAGTCTCCCTCTGTTACCCAGGTTGAAGTGTAGTGGCGTGATCTCGGCTCACTGAAACCTCCACTTCCTGGGTTCAAGCGATTCTCCTACCTCAGCCTCCCAAGTAGCTGGGATTACAGGCACCTGCCGCTGCACCCAGCTAATTTTTGTATTTTAGTAAAGATGGGGTTTCACCATGTTGGCCAGGCTGCTCTTGAACTCCTAACCTAAAGTGATCTGCCTACCTCAGCCTCCTAAAGTGCTGGGATTACAGGCGTGAGCCACCGTGACCAGCCTGCTTGATTTTTATTCTAAGCCTCCTGTTGGCCCAAGTTGGCTTGGAATAACTCCTGTAATCACCAAAACGTTCATGAACCTCACCCAAAAACAATGTCTTCAAGTCTGGCCTGAATTTCAGGTTTGCCTTGGAGGGTTGTTTTATCCAGCTTCTCTTTCTAATACTTACGGAATTAAACATTTTTGTCCTCATTCTACAAGTTATATGTGAAGAAAGTGAATGGTTCAAAGTGTGTGGGAGATAGGTTAGTTCTTTGACATAAAGTTATAAGCATTAGCAGTTTTTCTAGAATTCTTGGAGCTTTGTCTGAAGATGGCATGGGGTATCAACCCCAATGGCTGATTACAACACTGTATCAGATGCTTGTCATAAACGAGCTGAATCCACAGTAAGAGAAGATAAGTTGAAATCCAGGTCTCCTTACTTCAAAGCTCTAACATGAGAAGAAAATATTCTAAAACAGAAACTTCCAAAGATAAATGCTTAATAATTCAATGAACGAGTTCATTGAATAAGTTCAACGAATAGAACTGGACCTTCTCAAGAGTTATTTATCTCCTTGAATCAGCTTGTGAACATTTTCTTTGTGAAACTCTAGCCAGATGCATCAACTTTTATGTTGGAAAAAACGAGGTTGGCCTTCGGTGCCAAACCATTCAAAATTAACTGTAGAAGAGACTGGAAAACCCCTGATACTACAAGAGCACCCTTCATTTCCGAAGAGGTCCCTGAGGACCTGATTTCTCAAAGTATATTTCTTAGTTTCTCTTGTGCCATGAAGAGGCCACTCCCCACCCCCACCCCCACCCCCGAAACGGAATCTTTCTCTGTCTCCAGGCTGGAATGCAGTGGCACCATCTTGGCTCACTACAACCTCCGACTCCTGGGTTCAAGCGATTCTCCTGCCTCAGCCTCCCGAGTAACTGTAACTACAGGCATGAGCCACCATGCCTGGCTAATTTTTGTAATTTTAGTAGAGACGAGATTGCACCATGATGGCCAGGATGGTCTTGATCTCTTGACCTCGTGATCTGCCCACCTTGGCCTCCCAAAGTGCGGGATTACAGGCATGAGCCACCGCACCCAAGAAAAGGCCACTTTTCTACAATGCCATGTTGTTTATTAACTAGCTGGTAATCTTTCATGTTGCACTTTTCTCCCCCTAATGTGTGATTTCACTGCTGTTATGTGTTTTTCACTTCTCAGCACATCTTTATTATGGGAAAACACAAATAAGTCTCTAGACTGGGCACGGTGGCTCATGCCTATAGTCCCAGCACTTTGGGAGGTCGAGGTGGGTGGATCACCTGAGGTCAGGAGTTCAAGACCAGCCTGGCCAACATGGTGAAACCCCATCTCTACTAAAAATACAAAAAATTAGCTAGGCGTGGTGGGGCGCACCTCTAATCTCAGTTTATGAAGAGGCTAAGGCAGGAGAATTGTTTGAACCTGGGAGGCGGAGGTTGCAGTGAGCCGAGATCATGCCTTTGCACTCCAGCCTAGGCAAAAGAGCAAGACTCCATCTCTAAATAAATAAGTAAATAAATAAATAAATAAAATAAGTGTCTAATGTTGGATCATTTAGATTCACTTGCTCAAATTTAACATACAGAACACTTTTCTTGAAAATCTGTGGATTCTGTATGAGACCTGGTTTCAATCTCCTTTTTTTTTTTTTATCTTGGGGCTGGAAAATTCAAATTTAATGTTTGGCTTCAGAGATCTCTGCCCCTTCTCATCCAACTCGAGGATTTGAGCTGAATTAGATAAGCAGCCGAGTCACTTCCCATCACTACCTCTGTATTTTTATATCCACAATCCTCCTTCTAGTTAATTTTATGGAAAGAAATGGATTTTTTTGTGCATGTGTTTGGACAGTCACGTTTATAAAATAGGGACCACTGTACTGGACCTTACAGTTTCAGAATGCCACCCTGCGCATTTTTGATTGCCTCTCTACTCATGTCATTTGGGTATAAAGTTCTTTCATTTAATATTCAGAACTGCTTACCTGTAGCTCATTGAACTTGGCATAACCTCTAAAATACATAACCCAAGAGAAAGTACAAGAAGATATTATAAGCAAATCTCAGAAGCTGCCCAAGCATTTCCTATCTTTCAGATTGCCAGACTGTCTCTTGTTCCAAGGAGAGATAGGCTGTATTCACATATGAGAAGACACCAAAAGGACAATTAAATTTCACAGCTTGGGGGCGATTTTGAGGGTTCTTATCAAAAATGCTCACACCTGTGGAACAGATTGCTTTTGTGTATGCGTGTGAAGCCTGGTTTTCAGCTTAAAATGCACCTGCCAAAATATGAACAGCCTTTATTGTACCTTCTGGACAATAATATTGCACTGTTGGACGAGGTTTGGTGCACACAGATGGGATAACTTAGAACTGAACTATGTTCAGTTTGTGAGAAAATTAAGACTTTTCCCAGCCTTGTTAATACCTATTTGGGATGGAAAATTTTATAATAAGGATGTCTTAGCGGTGCCTGGCACTTTATTTTTAATATTACTTTAATTTTTAAGTTAAACTTAGTATATTAATTTAAATCTAGGTGGTTTTTTAAATTGCCCATAGACTATAACAGTAAACTAAACCTTTTCAAGGAATCAATATCAGATGTGGACCCTAAATTTATCCTTGTCTTGCTTTAAGTGCATGTTGGATACCAAGACAATGATAATTTATCTTGCTGCAGAATATAGAGACCTATATTTGGGAGTCCTAAAAAGTACACTCTTTTCCTTCGTGATCACCCTTAGGTATTTTGAAACATTTCTCATTGAAGAGGACAATTTATTACACAGAATATCAACTCATTTAAAATTAGGTATTTGTTGTAAAAACTAAATGACAGTTGCTTTAAGAGTTTTTTTTTAAATCACACACTTAACCCAAACCAACTGGTCTTTTCTGTATAAATACATACCAAGTAGAATCATAGAAAATTGCTTCTATTTAACTATTTGACTTACAAAAGCAGTAATTTCATAGGGTACTATCTAATATTTTACAAAATTTGAAGCATGGAGAATGTACAATGCTTACTGTTTTGTTTTCACCTACCTTTGTATCAAAACAGTTCATACAGTTTCTGCGTTGTCTTTTTAGTTCTTTTAAATTTGTGCATTGTGTTCCATTACATGGATGTGGGACATATAAGTTGCTCTTGCTTTTTCTGTATAAGAGAGATAACACTAAACGCACACACGCGCACACACACACACACACACACACAATCAATATCTTCCTTCATACAGCCATTCTGTTTAGTTGCATTTTAATGATGGTTTTTAAATTATCTTCTCCTGCACCACCCTTTTATCTCTTTGAGACTAATCACTTTCACATGTGAGACTTCAGTACAAATCTAAGTGATAAGCAAATGTTAGTATGTACAAGCACACACATTTGCACCCATGTATGTACATAAGTAAATGCATCTGCTTAGACCACAGTCCTCAAAGCCGGTGAGCCTATGTTTAAAGAAAATGCCAAACTCCCAATTGGAGGAGAAACATTGTGCCCATCAGGCTGTGCCATCTTTTGCAGGCTCCTCTCTCTTCCTTTCTGACTGAGACCTGTCTCAGCAGATGGCTCTGTCAGTATGCTTTGACTGCCAATAAAATTGTGCTTTGCCTGATATGGCGAGGAAGCAAACTCCAGAGATGTTGACCGACCCAAGGAAAACCCTTTGCTCTTGCCATAATGATACATTCAGACAGGAAGTTAAGAGACAAATAGCTCGTCCCCTGGCAAGGAAAGGAGTTTAATTATGATGAGGGTGGGGACTGGGGGACATTCACAAGTGGATATTAAGGAAAAAGAATGGGATGATGTCAATCTTTACTGAGACAGTCACTGAAATGAAATCAGGTCACACAACAATGGTCTTGTTCTATGCTCAAAAGCACAAGTTGGTATGAGACATTACTTTGCCATGATGCTCTCAGGAAGGGCCTAAAAGGAAATCAGGTCACACAACAATGGTCTTGTTCTATGCTCAAAAGCACAAGTTGGTATGAGACATTACTTTGCCATGATGCTCTCAGGAAGGGCTTAAGGGGCCCTGCTCACATGAAACTATTTCCCCAAACACCTTGAAGACAGGTCAAAAAGTGCAGAATCATTCCATCCAGTGCTGGAATGGCCCACACTGGGCCAATATTTGTTTCAGATCACCATGCCACAGTTTAGGATAGAAAAAGTGTCTGGATTGTTACAACACCATGAATTCAAAGAAGCAGTATATAGCTGTTCAATCTGGTATCAGGCCAGATGTTTTAAATTGGTTCCTTTTCTGTAGGATAATTTTAAATGGCATACTGAAATTAACATGGAATATATTCCTCAGTAGAAGGTTTCAGGAAGTCACTTCCCAAGAAGAAATACTGCCTTGTATCATGGTAGAGAATTTGTAGGGCTGATTAATTCCGCTTACAGAGGAAGCATTTGATCTATGTTGATCTTGAGTCCTCAGTTCCAATGGCAAATATTCAATTTTAGGTTCCTTTTCTCAATGGTGTCCTAATTTGACTGCATTTATCTGCTTAGATTTCACAAGAATGCATCATAATTATAACTGAAGATTAGACTTTCTAAGAAGCCATTCCTGGAATAATTAGGTGGAGGGGTCAAATCCTGTTACTAAGATTCTGTCATTGCATTAAATAGGGCTTAAAACAAATAAGCCATTGGCTGAGGCTTTTTTGAGGATATTTTTACTGCAGGAATATTTATAATAGGATAATTGAAATGCTATGGGCTTTTTACATTGGTATCTGCAGTTTAGAGAATTTGCAAAAAAATATTATTTTGTAGTAAACCACTGGTCTTCAGGTGTACGTACATATTGAGACATGAGGTCCTTCTCTCTCTTGCAGATTACATGAAAATGTAAAAAAAGTGGATTACAGTGGAAATTCATATTTGTTTTATGATTTTATTCTCAAATTATTCAAGAACTTTGTGTCATAATCTGGCATGTAGGGGAAGTTGAGATTTGTATGGGACAAATCTAGTTGAAAACTGCTTTGGATTGTGGCCATCAGAATGAAAAGAGGCACATTTTCAAGAAGCCCTTTTTTGGCAGATACTAAAGTAAACGTCAGGGATTCCTGCTACCCTTATTTTTAAAAAGAAGGTAATTCAGCTATGGGGTTTTTGAGAAAGGATAATTTTTTTTTAATTTTTTTTTTTTTTTTTTTTTTTTTTGAGACGGAGTTTTGCTCTTGTTGCCCAGGCTGAAGTGCAATGGCACGATCTCAGCTCACCTCAACCTCAACCTGCACCTCCTGGGTTCAAGCGATTCTCCTTCCTCAGCCTCCCAAGTAGCTGGGATTACAGGCATGTGCCACCATGCCCAGCTAATTTTGTATTTTTAGTAGAGACGGGGTTTCTCCATGTTGGTCAGGCTGGTCTCGAACTCCCGACCTCAGGTGATCCACCTACGTCGGCCTCCCAAAATGTTGGGATTACAGCCATGAGCCACCGGGCCTGGCCAGGTAATTATTTAAAAATAAAAAGTGACTAAAATATTTCCAAACAAATTGTCAGCACCATCGGAAGTTCTCAAGTTTCCAAGAAAATGCTTAATATTATTTTCTATTTGTTTATTAGTAGCCTTTAAAGAAATCTAAGTCCATTATCTGTAGTTGGTTGACACTAGCACTAAAAATACAGGTGCAATTTTAAGCAAATTCATTATTTACAAAGCAAATAAGAGAGTCCTGGCATCTGACAATGGGATTCACCATAAAATTAATTTTAAAATTACTGGGTTTTAAATTTTTATCCAAAAATGATTTGATGCATTTCTGCATTAAAAACTGCATTTATTTATTACACGAAGTATGAATACCCCAGGAGATTAAATCCATCCTGCCCTATTCATGGGAGCCTGATCTAGCCCGAGGTATAGGTGTGATGATGCCCGGCAGGACACAGTGGCCATAGGAGAAAGGTTAGCAGCCACTCAGAGCGGTCAGCACTGTGCTGGAGGGATTGTAGGTATTGTAAGTATCTCTCTTGATGGTAAGTACCCATAATATAATGAATCATAGGATTCTTTTCTCCAAAGAACACTTTGCTTAGAGTCAAGATATCGGCTCTGGTTTTAGGCATCTAATTTACTCTATAATTTCCTACAAAATTAGAATGTACTTGTCCCATTTCCCTCACTAGGATGTGGTAAAGACCAGGAACATAAAAGCCCTTGTAGGGGGAGTAGACATATGAAGTCACTCAAACACAACCGATTGTTATTGTTGTAATATTTAAAGGATAAGGTATTACATGGTGATCATTAGTTCCCATCATAACTGTGCTATTCCCATCACCTTATTTCTCTCTCATTATCATTTCAGTTTTATGTCTCTGCCTGCCATTAAACTAATCCCAATGTGTATTTTTTAATGGTTGGCAAAAATTCAAAAATGTTCTTGAAAAGAAGGAAGGCCATAGAATTGCCGGGATTATAACTATGTATTCAGTGCCTTAAAAATAAAAAAACAAAATAACAAATAGAATGAAAAATCTTTACTAGCTTAAGCATTGAAAATGAAAGTGAAAATTATTAGCACATTCTTTTTATATATACTTGTTGGAATTCAGCTAAAGGTTGACTTCAAATCATCTTTAGGATTAGAAAAAATTTCTATGATTAACTCGCTTGGGACAGGTGCTACCGCTTTTAATATTTGTTGATTGGCTCCCGTTGGGCACTACAGTGATTGAGAAATTATCATCATTTGGATTCCCCAAACAGAGGCCAGAGACAAAAAGTGACATCCCTCCGCTCACTGTCTGTACCTGTCACGAGGCTGCCTTTCTCACAGGGAAATATTCAATTTTCTTTTTGCCTTTTCTACCCACAAGCACTGATTTATAGAGGAATTTCTTTCAAATGTCATATACAGTATCAGCTTAGTAGTTTGTAAGTGCTGAAATGTCCCTTCTGGGTAAAAGGAAAGGAATGTGGTTTACGTTTCTCATTTGGAAGTCCATTTAGGTTAAAGTGCTTTCTGGTTGTGGAAATGTTAAGGCAGAGTTTGTATGATATGACTTGTGCATACATGTTTGAACAACTGTTCTAGTGATAGCCAGCCCCTAAATGTGACAGACGATAATTCTGACTATCAAAACATTCATTTTCTTCTCTATAACTCATGTAGCCAGTAATACCATGTATGTACCTAGTTATAACTAGCTGAGCTATTGGCTTTTGTGGATGTCTGAAAACATATGCAGTGATATATGTCAGGGTAATTCAAGAAAAAGCCTTTCCTACCTTAGGGAGACTTTGGGAGGCGTTCAAGAGTTATCACCCACAAAAGTGAACTTGTCTTCTTAAAATGGGAAGCTCTTTCTTGTTGTCCTAGTTTAGAGAGACCCATGAGAGAAGTATGGTATAATGGTTAGGAGAACAGATTTGGGAGCCAGACTGCCAGGGTTTTAATTCCCACTCTGCCATTTGCTAACTGTAACTTAATTTCTTTATGCTTCAGTATCCTTATTGGAAAAATAGGGGTCAGTAATACCATCAACTTCATTATGCTGTTCTGAAGATTCGATGATTTCAAATGTATAAAGGGCCCAGATAATGCCTCAAAATTAGTAAAGTGCTTTATGCATGGTAACTATTTGTATTTATAGAAACTCAAAAATCCAGTAATTCACAAAGTAGAAAATAATGTTTTTGTGTTGGGTTTTTTGGTGTTTTTGTTTTTGTTTTTGTTTTTGTTTTTGTTTTGAGACAGTGTCTCACTCTGTCACCCAGGCTGCAGTGCAGTGATGTGCTCTTGGCTCACTGCAACCTCCGCCTCCTGTTTTCAAGTGATTCTCCTGCCTCAGCCTCCCAATAGCTGGGATTACAGGTGGGCACCACCATGCCTGGCTAATTTTTATATTTTTAGTGGAGATGGGGTTTCACCATATTGGCCAGGCTGGTCTCGAACTCCTGACCTCAAGTGATCCACCTGCCTCAGCCTCCCAAAGTGCTAGGATTACAGGCACGAATCACCATGCCCAGCCTGATAATGTTAGTCCATACCATAATTACACACACACACACACACACACACACACACACACACACAGTCAATGTATCAGGTACTCTGGAGAAACCTGTCTCAGGGCTCTGCACCCATCCTCTGGAAACTAGTGCTAGACAGGAGCAGGACCTTTGCATGTGCCTCACACATAATAGTAATAACAATACCTTAAGCTTACATGCTTAAAATGTACATTTGCACACTTGTGACAGTTGTCGAGAGAGCTAAATGAAGCAATGAATGGGGAAGTACTTTGGGAATATATTATCAGCATCTGTACTGAATGGAAAACCTTTTTTAAACTAGTTTTTAGTTTTCTAATTTTTTATTTCTCTTTGGATTTGTTTACCCTTTGGTTCAGATTTTTTTCTCCCATTCAACCGTGGTTTGACAAATACTAATAAATAACAACTAATAATCATGAAAATCCAATAAAAAGACCCTCCTGATGGAGACTTTTAAGATTCAATGGGTTCAGATTCTGATCCCCAACAGGCTGGGTATTTTTACTCTGGTCTAGCATCTCCCCTAGTACAACATCACAGAGCTGCATGCTGAGCTCCTCAAAAGAATAAAATAGATCTGCCTCATCAAAACATCTGTGGAGACTTAATTTTTTAGAGCCATTTTTGATTCACAGTAAGATTGAGAAGAAGGTACGGAGATTTCCCATATACCCCTGTCCTCACACATGCATGGCCTCTACATTCTCAACATCCATGGTGCATTTGTTACAATCGAGGAAACTACACCACGCATCACTGTCACCCAGAGTCCACAGTTTACATTAGCGCTCACTCTTAGTGTTGTTTTTTCTATGGGTTTGGACAAATGCATAATAACATGTATTATCAGAACATTTTTTACTATTTTGTTGGCAAGTTATATACATTTAATGACTTTTTTACATCTACAACTATAATTAGCCATGCTGTTTACATGATCTAATTTTAAAGTTCCAGGTTAAACACTGTAAAGGATAGCACCCTGCCCTTCTATTTTGCCATTATTAAGATTCCCTTGTTGAAAGATGAAAATAAGATTCATAGAGAATGATGAAAAAAAAGCATCATGAAGAGAAGTTTCCTAAGTATTTTGGAGATGTTTCACACAGCACAGAACACTAATTCTGTTTGTATTTTATATTTTGGAAAAATACACTTTATATTTAAAATTCAAAATTCAAATCACATATCAAATGTTGCCACAGGATCTCAAAGTAACAAACTCAGTGTTCAGTTTCTCTACTTCTCTTCTTTGTCTGTAAGTATGTGAGAGTGCCAACGGCTGGCAAGTCCCTGCTCCACCAAAGGGAGAGTAGAGAAAGTGCCTCATGAGCGAATATTGTAGACCCCATTACCCCACCAGCATCTACCAAGTGAAAGTTAAAGGTGATCATCAGCATTGCCTGAAGTGGACAACAGTGCAATGGCTTCTCATATGTACAGAATCTAGTTCAAACCTTTTCAAAGCCAGTCAAGGACCATCGGTATGAGGAAAAAAATACAATATTGTAAAAAGACAATGGAGAGACTCCACCACTTACTAGCTTGTGAATCTGGGCAAGCTGCATGTTCTTTCGGGCCCCAGATTGCCTTTCAGTAAAATGTGGATAACAGCATTTACCTCATAATATTGCTGTGAGGGACTCAAAGAGAAGGTGTGTGCAGAATGTCAAGCCTAGAACCAGTCAGAGGGCATATAACCGAGAATCATTCACTTTTCTCCTTACCATGTCTTTGCAGGAGTCTTCTTTCGTCCTCCACTTTACCACTCTTAACTTGACCCTAACATGTCTCATCTCAGCTAGGATCCCCAGGTTCCCTACACAACACTCCAGACTGCTCTTGCTTCCTCAGACATACTCTTCATGGGCAGAGCCCTGCAACTGACATAGGCCAGAATGCCCTTGTGCCACATTTATGAAAAGTTAAAATGTGATAACCTTTGTAAAATATTCCTTGATTTCCTTAATTTATTATTATTAACATCCAGAAATTACTTCTCCTTTTGACCTCTTATGGACTTTATACCTTAATTATGGTTCATGTTTGATACCATACTGTCATTTAAATATCTGGGTTTCACATTAGATTCTGTGTGTTTTGAGACTAGGATATTATCTGTCTGTTTATTATTAGATTTAGCACAGTACTTTGCAGGTGGTTAAATACACAATAAATGTTCATTGTTAATTTAAAAAACAAAGTTGCAACTTAAATTTTAAAACACTGAGCTTTGTGAACTGCCAAAAAGAGGTATCCATGCTTTGACAGTGGGCCAGTCCCCTTGTGGTAAACTTTAAAAATCACCTACAAAATTTTTCTTCTATTTGCTTATGTGTTTGAGTATCTAAAAGACTCCTGTGGAAATAGACCCAGAAATAAATATTGAGAGGAGCCTCTGGGCTGGCATCTGTTTTAGAGAGTTTAGTGAGAAATACAGCTACATATAGTAGCTGTTATGAAAGGCAAGGACTCCATGGAATAATGAATGAATAATCCCCAAAGCTCTTATGCCATACACTAATGTCTCTTAAAAGTAGCATGTTACAAAGTATCACTGTGAAAGACCATCAACCTTTGGTCATAGGAACACTACATAGACAACTTTAAGCCTCATGGCTAGGAAATAACAAGATACAGGCAACAGAAAAGCCACATCTATGATCAGGTGCCTGAAATGAGGTGATTTACTTTGAACAAAGCCCTTGTGAATCTCAGGGGGTGAAAAGGCCACAGCCACCACATGTTGTTTCATCAGCTGAACTAGACTGTAGGACAGCCTGCCCATGCCCTTGGTGTGGCCAGGGTTTCCAATCGGACTGCCATCATTTCAGCCATATTACAGAAAAGATTCCAACAGATGCTAATAGTTGAGAGACAAATTGTAACACACTCTTAATAAGTTTTCTGTGAAAGGACTCTAAAATGTATTTTTGTTGTTGTCTAAAAAGATAATGAAAAGGTAACAGTATAAGGGAAAGTTTCAGGAGGCTGGGGCTTTGTCCCAGCTGCATAACTAACTGATTGTGTGAACTTAGTCAAGTCACTTAATCTTTCTGGGCCTCCATTTCTTGTCTGTAACATGGAGGTGCCACTTTCTGCACTGAGATTGCTGACTGAACTCTAAGATTATGCTTTTACTGTATTCTACTCCCGATTGTATCACCTTGTATTAGTCCATTCTCACATTGCTTTAAAGAACTACCTGAGACTGGGTAATTTATAAAGAAAAGAGGTTTAATTGACCTACAGTTCTATAGACTGTACAGGAAGCATGGATGAGGGAGACCTCAGGAAACTTACAATCATGACAGAAGGTGAAGGGGAAGCTGGCATGTCCTATATGGCTGGAACAGGAGGAAGGGAGAGAGAAGGGGGAAGTGCTACACACTTTTACACAACCAGATCTCATGAGAACTCACTCGTGGAACAGCAAGGGGGAAATTCATCCCCATGATTTGATCACCTCCCACTATGTTCCACCTCCAACACTCAGGATCACAATTCAACATGAGATTTGGATGGGGTTACAGAGTCAAGCCACATCATTCTTCCTCTGGCCACTTCCAAATCTCATGTCCTTCTCACATTTTGAAATATAATCATTCCTTCCCAATAGCCCCCCAGAGTGGGGGAGTGGGGGAAGGCTGTTCCAGCATTAACCAAAAGTCGAAGTCCAAAGTCTCATCTGAGACAAGGCAAGTCCCTTCTGCCTATGATCCTGTAAAATCAAAAACAAGTTAGTTACTTCCAAGATACAACCAGGATACAGGTATTGGGTAAATGCTAATGCTCCAAAAGGGAGAAATCAGTCACAACAAAAGGGTTACAAGCCCCATGCAAGTCTGAAACCCAGGAGTGCAGTCATTAAATCTCAAAGTTCCAAAATAATCTCCTTTGATTTTATATCTCATATCCAAGTCACACTGTTGCAAGCAGTGGGCTCTCAAGGCTTTGGGAAGGTCTGCCTCTGGGGTTCTGCAGGGCACAACCTCCTGGGCTGCTTTCACAGGCTAGCATTGAGTGCCTGTGGCTTTTCTAGGTGCAGAGTGCACATGTTGGTGGATCTACCATTCAGGGGTCTGGAGGACAGCAGCCATCTTCTCACAGTTCCACTAGGCAATACCCCTGTGGAAACTTTGTCTGGGGACTCCAATCCCACATTTCCCCTCCATACTTCTCTAGTAGAGGCTTTCCACAAGAGCTCCACTCCTGCAGCAAACTTCTGCCTGGACATCCAGGCATTTCCATTCATCCTCTGTAATCTAGGTGGAGGCTCCCATACCTCAACCCTTGTCTTCCGCAAATCTGAAGGCCCAACACCATGTGGAAGCCACAAAGGCTTGGGGCTTGCATCCTCTGAAGCAATGGTCCAAGCTTTACCTTGGCCCCTGTTAGCCATGGCTGGAGTTGGAGCAGCTAGGATGTGGGGTGCCATGTTCCAGGGCTGCACAGAACAACGGGGCCCTGGTCCTGGCTCACAAAACCATTTTTTCCTCCTAGGCCTCCAGGCCTGCGATTGGAGGGGCTGCCACAAAGGTCTCTGAAATGCCCTGGAGGCATTTTCCCCATCATCTTGGCTATTAATATTCAGCTCCTCTTTAATTATTCTGCAGACTTCAATTCCTCCCCAGAAAATAGGTTTTTCTTCTCTACCACGTGGTCAGGACTGCAAATTTTCCAAACTTTTGTGCTCTGCTTCCCTTTTAAATATAAGTTCTAGTTTCAGGGGTTTTTTGTTTGTTTATGCAAATGAATGTACACTTTTAGAAGCAGTCAGGCCATATCTTGAACACTTTGCTGCTTAGAAATTTCTTCTGCCAGATATCCTAAATCATCTCTCTCAAATTCAAAGTTGCACAGATCTCTAGAGCGAGGGTGCAATGCCACCAGTCTCTTTGCTAAAGCATAGCAAAAGTGGCCTTTACTCCAGTTCTGAAAAAGTTCCTCATCTCCATTTGAGACCACCTCAGCCTGGACTTAACCATCCATATCACTATCAGCATTTTGGTCACAACCATTCAACAAGTCTCTAGGAAGTTCCAAACTTTCACTAATTTTCCTGTCTTCTTTTGATCCCTCCAACCGATTTTAACCTCTGCTCATTACCCAGTTCGAAAGTCATTTCCACATGTTCAGGTATCTTTAAAGTCATGCCCCACTTGTCTGATACCAATTTTCTTTATTAGTTCATTTTCACATTGCTATAAAGAACTACCTGAGACTGAGTAATTTATAAATAAAAGAGATTCAGTTGGCTCACAGCTCCAGAGGTTGTACAGGAAGCAGGGCTGGGGAAGACCTCAGGAGACTTACAATCATGGCAGAAGGGGAAGGGGAAGCTGGCATGTCCTACGTTCCTGAAGCAATAGGAAGGGAGAGTAAAGAGAGAAGTGGTACACACTTTTAAACAAACAGATCTTGTGAGAACTTACTCACTATTATGAGAACAGCAAGGGGCAAATCCACCACCATGATCAAATTACCTCCTACCAGGCCCCACCTCTAACATTCAGGATCACAATTCAACATAAGATTTGGGTGGGGGCAAAGAGTCAAAACACATCATACCTCTTGGATGAGAATTGTATCTTTCATCGAAGTTTTGTCAGGAAAATGATGCAATGAGAATAAAAAAATGAAAACACAAGTAATTTTTACTTTATTTTTTCTTATTCAAGCTGACCCTAGATTTATTTTTCAACAACTGAGGTAGAATATTTGTTGATACAGATGTTTCTAAATAGAGGCAAATCCCTAGTTACAAACAGATACATTGCAAAACAAATACCTTAACAAGCTTCCTTAAAACCTAAGCACAAAATTTAAAGTTTTGGTGAGAAAAGACATTTCATGTGATAGTCTACAGTACCAAAAACATCTTCTCACCTGTGCTTATCTCTCCTTTACCCTGCTGTCTTAGTCCATTTTCTGCTTCCATAATAGGATACTGTAGACTAAGTAATTTATAACGAAAAAGGACTTATTTGACTCATGTTTCAGGAGGTTGGGAAGTCCAAGAGCATGGTGCCAGCATCTGGTGAAAGTCTTGTGCTGCATCATCCATGGCAGAAGGGTGGAAGGGCAAGCAAGTCTGCAAGACATAGAAAGAATGGGGCAAAACTTCTTGCTTTTATCAGGAGTCCACTCTCATGATAGCCAACATGATAAAAGTCCACAATAATGGCATTAATCTGTTCAGTGAGGGCAGAACTCTCATGACCTAATCACCTCTTAAAATCCCACTTTGTAATACCATCACAATGGCAATTAAATTTCAACATGAATTTTGAATGGGGCATTTAAGCCGTAGCACCTTCTTTCTCAGCTTTTGTTAGAAGAATAAAGATTTCTGTTTTCCTTTTAAGCTAATTCTGATGATATATCCCTGCTTGAAATTCTAATGAGACATAAATTTAGGAACCAGGAAGTAAGGGTTTTAGGGGAGATTAAAAGACTTGAGGTAGGGAAAGGATATAAGGTTTTATCATTTAAAAGGCAGGTAAATGGGTGGGGGCAAAATGAACATTAATAGCATTGATGGAAGAGGCCCAGTAAGAGTTGAGTTTATCAGGTCCTGGGGACTTTAAACAGTAACTATGGGGTAAGTTAATTTTAAGATATGAATAGAAAATAAGAGAAAAGGTATCTAGTAAAAAAAGAAGTCAATAGACAGCAAAGAGGAAATAGAAAACAGTTTCTCTATATTTTCATTTCTGTTTTCCTTGTGCATTTCTGCATCTTCCCTTTTCATTACCACAGACCACAATCATGCTAACACTGATGAAAGAGGAAGGTGGGAGACTGATAAATCCTCCAAGTAATTGGCAGAAGGAAGAAAAATAATAAATGCACAAATAAATCAAGGAAAGTTATATATTTTACATTTATCATAGGCATATAGTTTGTATATTTTTGTTATAGCACTAATCACATTGCATTTATTAGGCTTTCAGTTAGTTGAGCTTTTTGGATCTGTGAATTTATATTTTTTAACATATCTGCAAACTTTTCAGTCATTATTTCTTCAAATATTTTTCCGTTACCACCACCATCTTCTAGCACTCAAGTTACACTGTATG
Source organism: Rhinopithecus roxellana (assembly GCF_007565055.1). Lineage (NCBI taxonomy): Eukaryota > Metazoa > Chordata > Mammalia > Primates > Cercopithecidae > Rhinopithecus > Rhinopithecus roxellana. The sequence continues at coordinate 131,445,603 of NC_044557.1, read as the reverse complement.
TCAGACTAGTTGATATCGAAATTGTTCCACTGAGATGGAATTCACTTTTTTATTAGCCTTTCATTTCAGATATTGTACTTTTCAGCTCTAGAAATTCTATTTGGTTCTTCTGAATAGTTTCCATTTATCTCTACATTATGTTCACCTTTTCCTTAATATGCTCGAGCATATTTCTAACAGCCACTTCAGCATTCTCATCTGCCAATTCCATCATTTCTAAGTATTTTTCTCTTGACTAATTTTTCTCCTGGTTAGACCTCACATTTTCTGGCATTTTCACATGTCTAGTAATACTTAATTGGCTGCTGAAAATTGCAAATATTACATTGTTGAAGGTCTAGATTTTGTTTTCTTCTTTTAAAGAACATTGGATTTTGTTCTGGCAGGCAGTTAATTCACGTGAGGATTAGTTGAACTAGACCTTTTAAAGCTTGTTTTTAAGTTGTGCTAGGTCAGATCTATAATGATCCACTTCTCAGGCTCGTTGAGTCCTCCTCTTAAGGCTTGACCTTTCTAAGGTTTCTACTTATGTGTGTTCACATAAATGCCTCATGTGTGATCAATGAGTTCTTCCCACTATAGCTAGTCAGAACTTGAGGGCCTATTGGCTATGTGAAGTGTAAGTTATTCAAGGTACAGCCCCCAGTAATTGTCCTTTGGCCATCTTGTAGTCTTACTCTACGTATCTGTAGCTTACATATTCCGCAAAGGACTTAAAGGGACCCCATACAGATTTCTGGAACTCTTTCTCTTTATGTCTCTCTCCTCTCAAACTCTGTCCCATAAATTTCACCTCACTTCCCCAAACATACTCTATCCTCATCTCTCTTAGATTCCCCTCTCTGTGCCATAGTCTAGAAAGTGTCTCTAGTGGAGCATATGCTACTTGTGTCCCTTCTCTTGGGGATCACAGTCTGTTCAATGTCTGAGAGTTGCTTCATATGTCATTTGTCCAGTTTTCTGGCTGTTTATGGTGGGAGGACGAGTCTGGTACCAGTTATACCATTATAACTGGAAAAATACGTCCCACCACATTTGTATTCAAACTTTGTTTCTATTTCTTTTCTCTCCAAGAGGCAGTGACACCCTTCAAGGCAGTGACACCCTTCAAGGCAGTGACAGGGCCTCATTCACCTCTGCATTCTCAATGTCTTATATATGAAGTATAACATATATCAGGCATAATAGTATTGTTGAATAAAAGCATAATTGACAATTGTTAAACTAATTCATAATACTTATGGTATCTACATTTAAGTAATTGACATGAATATCTAAGTGCTTCTTTAACACGTGGGTTTTTTTAAGCAACTGAGAATAATCTATTAAATGACTGAATATTTGTATGCTAGAGATCAATGCTAGAGTCAGATTAGTTCTATGCTAAGCTTACATAACATTCCTTATAGCTGTAAGATGCTAGTGTCTAGAAGCAAAGATCACATTCATTCAGGTATCTCTAGGACAATAATGATGGGTTATTCTAGAATAAAAACTATTAGAGCTGTTTTCAGCATTCAGTCTACGAAGCTGACAAATAGAGTATCTACCTTCAGAGATTTCTGCCTCTATGCAAGCAAAAGCATTAAAAACTTTCAGACCATTGTTTCATTTATATTCATATTCTAAAGGACTATGGTGGCTTTTAATTTAAATAGCAAGATGCATTGAGTTGGTCTTTTAAAAGTCTGTGTAGCTATCTTCCTATAATTAAAAAGTAGACTCACAAAATAAGAATTACAGTCAGACTGCTATCAACTTCAGAAATTGGGAAGGAAAGAAGTCTTGCATTTTCACATTAAAGGTTTCTTTCTGAACTCTTAAAGCAACATCTGTGCAAGAGGTTTCGTATAAGAAATATCTGCATCTGGAAGAATGAAGTCTTAAAAATCTATGATGTTTAAAATCTGTGGATATGGGCACATCTATAGATATCTGTACTTTATTGTCTAAAGAGTCTCTAAAATTCCAGTTACACACACACACACACACACACACACACACACACACATCACTGTACCTACTTCACAGGTCAACACAGGGTTCACACAATATTGTGATTATCAATCACACAGTCTTTTAATACTTAATCTCATTCAATCCACAGGATTCTTAAAATTCCCTTTTGTTCCTTTTTGACTGTATTTCTTGCTTTTTCCAATGAAAAAGAAGACTTTTTTAGGTTAAGGAACTCAGCTATGAATGAGATGTCAACTCTGTTGGTTCATTCTTCTAGTAACCTTCAGCAAGTCACTTTTTCATCTTTGTTCTTTGATTACACAACCTACCAGGTAGAAATAATAATTTGATCTCCACACGAGAGTTAAGAACTCCTGAAATTTTAATATAGGATAACAAAAAACTGGTGCATTATGAGGAGAAATTTTTCAAAGTAATGACTGTACTTGTTTAAAACTAAGTGAAATAAAATGACATTTAAAGAAAAATGATTTAAGTTCATGGTCCCAAAACTATTTAAAAGCAAAGGTTTTATTTCACTGTGTTTTTTTCCAACATTTCCCCCTTTGGTTTACATTTGCTAGTTAAGAATTTAAAGTGAACCTTTGCCAAAGCCTCAGGTTCCACCTGGTTTGGGCTTGAAACCACATGAAGCCACTGAATTTTGCATAGTTTCCATTTGAAATGATTTATCAGCTTGAGTTCTCTTTCAGTGAGAGCCAGGTTTACATGAAACTTGGCCAAGCATTAGATGAACCTGCTCTGAGTTTTGATTTTATATCAGACCCTAAAATGAGGCCACTCACCTAATTCTGTCTTTCAAAAAGTTCTTCTTATAATGTCCCCAGAGTATACATAGTAGTTACTAGAGACTGAGGCATGGCAACACTTTCAGTATGATGTAGGGGGAAATTTGTCAGCTACTTGGAACCTATTCTAATTTGAAAACCAGACAGATTTAATAGAGGCTCTAATGTCAAGCATGACACTTTAGGGAAAAATTCCTTTAGAAGTCTCAGCAAAAGGGTTTTCAAGTAAATAGCTCAGAAAGACCAGGTTAATTCATTTTTTTCCTTTATTTTTTCCTTTACTTATGCATTCATTAATTTAATAAATATTTATTGAGCATCTACTACATGCCCTGCCAAGCGCTGTTCTAGGCATAGGATACATTAGTGCACAAAATAATTAGAGATCCCAACTTTTGTAGGTCTTACATTCTAATAGCAGGAGATAAACGATAAGACTAGCCACAATATACGTAGTGTATTAGAAAGCAGTAAGTACTATGAAACAAAAGTGGAGCAAAATTAAATATCAGGGTGGGTTGCAGTGTTAAAGAGGATTTACAAGGAAAGACTCATTGAGATGGTAAGATTTGAACAAAGACTTGAAGGAGTGAGGAAGTAGCAACTGGATCTTAACGAAGAATGTTCTAGACAGAGAGAACAGCTAGAGTGAAAACCCCAAGAGGAAAGTGTACCCTATATATTACAGGAACCATGGGAGAATATTATGTCAGAAATGAAGTGAGCAAATGGGAGAGTGGTAGGAAATGAGGTCAAGCAAGACACAATAGGCTAACACATGACCTGGAGGCCATGGGAAAGACTTTGGCTATTTCTCTAGATGAAAAGGAAGCCACGGCAGGATTTTGTACAAAGGAAACATACATTCCAACTTATAAGAATATATAAGTTCAAAAGGCTCTATCTATCACGTTGTGGTAGATGATAGGTGGGCCAAGGTTAAAAAAAAAAAAAGAAAAGAAAAGAAAAAAACATTAAGAGGCCATTGAAAAAGATGAGTGCTTTGGATTTGGTGACAGCAATAGAAGTAGCAAAAGTGGTCAGATGCTACCTATGTTTTGAAGATAGAGCCAACAATATTGTCTAATCAACTGGATATTAAAAAGGAGAAAAAGAAGGACAGAGAGAGAGATAGGGAGAGAGAGAGAGAGATGGATCATGGACAATTTTTCTTTTTTTTGAGACAGAGTCTCACTCTGTTGCCCAGGCTGGAGTGCAGTGGAGTGATCTCAGCTCACTGTAACCTCCACCTCCTGGGTTCAAGTGATTCTCCTGCCTTAGCCTCCCAAGTAGCTGGGATTACAGGTGCCCACCACCACACCTGGCTACATTTTGTATTTTTAGTAGAGATGGGGTTTCACCATGTTGACCAGGCTGGTCTTGAGCTCCTGACCTCAAGTGATCCACCCCCCTCAGCCTCCCAAAGTGCTGGAATTACAAGCATGAGCCACTGTACTCAGCCAAAGAGGAATTCAAGATGCTGGCCCAAGCAACTGAAAGGACAGAGCTGCCATCAACAGAGATTAGAAAGGCTGCAGCAGAAAGAGTTTTGAGGAGATAGATAAGGAGTTCAGTTTCAGAAGTTGAATTTGAGATGTCTATTAGACCTTCGAGTGGAAATATCATTAATTAGGCAGTTAACTTGATGAGAGTCTGTATTTGGAAATAAAGGTTTGCATTTGGAAGTCATTAGCATAATGTCAACAAGTATGTGAGTATAGACAGGGAAAAGCACCAAAGTCTAACCCCCAAAGTACTCCAGCATTCAGAAGTCAAAGAGAAGAGGAAAGAAGAGCTCCAGTAAAGTAGGATGAAGACAAAGGGGTGGAGGAGTTTTGGGTGCCTTGGAAGCCAAATGAAGACAGTGTTTCAAGGAGGAGAATGTTTTCAACTGCATGTGGCAGTATGATGAGGATTGAAAAATGATTATTGGATTTATCTACTGGAGGTCATTGGTGACATCTATAAAAGCAATAATGGTGAAGTAGAGAGAGAGAGAGAAAGTCTGATTATTTAGGCAAAGATAAAATGAAAGAAGAAAAAAACTAAGAAATATAACAACTCTTTCAAGGAGTTTGCTGCAAATGGAGCAGAGAGATAGGACAGTAGCTGATAAGAGAAGCACAGTAAAATGTGTCTGACATAACCGCCTGTTTATATAGTAACATGAGTGATATAACTTTTAGGGAAAGCATGATGATCTGAGTGAAAGAGAGCTGGAGCTGTGGTTTTGAATAGATGAGAAGAGGTGGAACCTGGCCCACAGGTAGAAGAATCAGCTTCAGACAGAGAGAATATGCAGAACCTATCTATTCCAATAGAAGAGAAGAACATACCTGTAGTGGAGTAGAGGCTGGCAGGTGAACAGGCTGAGGAGTTGGGGGGAACTGTGGAAGTTCTCCTCCAGTTGCTTCTATTTCTCCAGTGAAGTATAAACCAAGGTTACGAGTGAAAGTCAGGGAAGAGTGTGAGGAGGGATGAGGTGGTGTGAAACAGACATTTGAGAGAATGGAAGAGTCGTGGGATTAGGGCAATAAACTAGGCAGTATTAGGGCCTCTTTGAAGTTCATGGCACTGAACATAACATGAGACCATTCAGGGGACTTCTGTGCTCTTCTCCAGGCGTGTAGAGTTGCACAGGTGCAAATACCAAGCAACCAGAGAGCTGGATTTAACTCAGGTTTGGGGAAACCAAGCAAGGATGGCGAAGTGACAGAGGGAGAAGGAGGTTGAGAATGTTTACAAAGTACTGATAATAATGACTGTTTTTGGAATTATAATTCACTACCCTCCCCTGATAAGGAGGGGAATTAAGACATCAAGGGCTGGTGAAGGAGTGGGAGGATCAAGGAGTGAAGAGCCCTGCCATGTCAAAGGATTGTTGGGGTTGGCATACTAAGAACAATGATCAGAGAGTGGGATGCATGGAACCAAGATGATGGAGCAGGCAGTTACTAGTACTCATAAGGGCTAGGGTTGACTAGATTGGCCAGGGAGTGGCTTGGGGAGAGAAGGGGTGGTCCAGAAAGGAAGAGGCAATGGTGCTGGTGAGCTCACATCCAAGAACTTTGAAATCTTCAAAAATTCAGACAGGAAGAAATGACAGTAAAGCAGGAGCTAAAATTATTTAGAAATTAGGGACAATGCCCTGGGGTCAGTGAATAACTAGGGAAGTAGTAGGCTATGTAGTATGATAATAGAGATAAGAAAGCTAAGAGATTTAAAGTGGACAATAGAGAGGGATGGAGGGAGGGAGAAAGGGAGAGAGAAAACAGGCCAACAGGCTTTAAGAAAGATTTTGGCATGACACTGATTCATCTGTATGTTAGTCCATTCTTGCCTTGCTATAAAGAAATACCTGAGGCTGGGTAAGTTATAAAATAAAAAGGTTCAATTGGTTTACATTTCCTCAAGCTGTCCAGGAAGCATGGTGCTGGCATATGCTTCTGATGAGGGCCTCAAGAGGCTTACAGTCATGGAGGAAAGCAAAGAGGAAGCAAGCAAGTCATATGGTGAGAGAGGAAGCCAGAGAGTCAGCAGTGAGGTGCCATGCTCTTTTCAATGACCAGATCTTGCATGAACTCAAAGCAAGAACTCACTCATTCCTGTGAGGATGGCACCAAGTATTGATGAGGGGTCTGACCCCATGATCTAATCCCCTCCCACCACACCCCACCTCCAACACAGAATCACATTTCAACATGAGACTTGGAGGGAACAAAAATCCAAACGACATCAAATGGATACACTCACATGTGTATTGAATCTTCTAGAGTTATGTTATTCAAATATAGTATAGTTATAGACAAACCTGAATAAATCATTGCATTGTGTATAAAGTTACAGTTTGCCAAAATGTGATTCTTCCTCCATGAGAAACTATCAAGGGGCCCAATAACATGCTGCTTCTTTTTTTATAGTGAAATAGACAAGAAAATCCTTAGAAAGGTGCCAAATGATACTACAGAAAAAGGAATCTAATTTATACATAGATGGTCTAGGCTTACTTTATGGCAATAATAAAGCAAGTATTTTCTCTAGGAAAGAGAGTTTAAATCTCTGAAGGATAGTGGATAGCTTTATAACATATAATACTGGCTTTATTACCCTTTTATGGTTTTACATCTTCTCTTTACTTTGACAAAAGATCATTCAGAAGTGAACTTACTTCAATGATACCTACACAGACTTTATACCCACAAAAGTAATTCATAGTATTTATCCTGGTGACAGGTCAGTGGAGATGATCAAATTTTTTTATTTTCATAGTTAAGCTACATTTCATTCTTGATGCCAGAGAAGTATTTTTTTAATTTCCTGGGAATCAGGAATGGCACTTTTGGCAGGTTCTGCACCAATTTGAGCTCACAGATGCCCAAAAATTGCTCAATGGGACTAAGTCTCAAAAGTAATTCCAATTTTGTAGTGAAACAAATTCTATTTTCTTTTGGAATGAAGTAGAGAAACGTGGCCAGGTAGAATTTCCCTGGAGTAATTTTCCTTTTCGTGTTTATGAATTATGTCTTTGCCCACGGTGAGCAGTGGCAAAGATGACAGCAGGTGGCTCACTTTACAAATCAGTAAACCAGAGGAAACTTTAGTTTGCAAGGAAGTTGAGTGGGGAGAAAGACTATTCAAAAGGAAAAGAGTATTAAGTAGAGAATTCCAAGGAATTAAGTTCTTGCTTGTTCTTTACTACAAATAGCAGTATTATAAAAATTGCAATAAGCCTCCCAGGCAACTAACACTATGCAGAGTGGATTTTGTGGACTTCATCTGAAATGACAAATCTCAAGAAATAATTCAACAAATTTCAATGCATTCCTTACATGTGCAGGATATTGTCTAAGTACTGAGACTGTAATGGTGGGATGTGGCCCACAGGTTCCACTCTCAGGGAGCTTACATTCTCAGATGACCACAATACTGTCCCCGTGTGAGCTGAACCTGTGACTGCAAGTGACAGGCACTGAAGTTCCTGGTGTGATTATCGAAGACTGCATCTTTAGAGGTTGTTGGAGGAGGGATGAAGAGTTTTTAGCACTTGGAACAAATTTCTTGAAGCTCTTCAGTGTAGTAACACCCTAGCTCTATTGTTTGGATAGGTTTTACACCAATTTGAGAATATAATATATTCTCTGAAAATGATTAGAAGTCAATGATGAAAATGTGCAAGATCCTAAGCAGAACTGTAAAGTTTGGAAATGCAAATTGCTCATAACCAAATACCTGGCTTCTGCAAGCACGTGCCAGCTTAAGGACACTTAATACTGTAGAAGTATGCCTCAGGAACCTTCTCACCTACCAGGATTTTGAGTTCAACGAAATCCCTCTCCTATCCCGGCACAGAGCTCTTCTTCAGTTTCCTGTAAAGATCAAGGACTTCTCCCAAGGCTGTTGGTTGTGCTTTGATGCAAAAGAGAATTTAAATTTAAATTCTTTTTATTTAAATAAAGATCAGTCTATTCTTAAATTTTGTTTCATGAGTCAATCTGTTCAAATGATGGACTTTTTATTTTATTAGTCAATTTAAAAAATCTTCCATTTCAAAATATTTATCTCCTGAAGCTTATAGAAAAAGGCAGGGCAGGCATAGTAGCTCATGCCTGTAATTCCAGCACTTTGGGAGCCCATGGTGGGAGAACTGCTTAAGCCCAAGAATTCAAGACCAGCCTAGGCAACATAGTGAGACACTATCTCTACCAAAAAAAAGAAAGAAAGAAAAGAAAAATTAGTCGGGCATAGTGGCATGTGCCTGTAGTCCCAGCTACTTGGGAGGCTAAGACGGGAGATTGCTTGAGCCCAGGAGGTGAGGCTGCAGTGAGCTATGTTTACACTACTGTACTCTGACCTGGAAGACAGAGTGAGACCCTGTATCAAGAAAGGAAGAAAGGAAGGAAGGAAGGAAGGAAGGAAGGAAGGAAGGAAGGAAGGAAGGAAGGAAGGAAGGAAGGGAGGGAGGGAGGGAGGGAGGGAGGGAGGGAGGGGAGAAGGAGAGAAGGAAAGAAAGAAAAGAAAAAAGAAAGGAAGAGGCTACTTGAATTTCACTCAGGTTACAGGATTAGCTTCAAGAGAAACATAGCAAAAATAATAATAGACTCTTGTAAGTGTCTAAAAGAGAGAATTAATCCAAAAGTACTTAAAACACTCTAGAAATGCAAATAATAAAATGTCAGTGTGAACAGTTCTTGTTTGGCTTTGGCTAGTATCTTGTTCTTAAGAACTCCCTTCCGGTTTGCTGACAGCTCTCTGTCTGCTTTGCCTAGGATGACATCCCAGGCAGGCAGAGTATGCAAGGACTCTTCAGGACAGATAATTGCATGTAAAAAAGTAGCTTGGATTCAGAGCTTCATTTTAACAGTTCATAACCATATTATCAATCTGTAAATTGCCTATAAACAGAAAAGATGTCAAGAGAAAATAACAGGAAAAAAATAACGCTAGTTGACAGATTCTTCCCTCCGAAGTCTTGTAGTAGAAACCAAAAGAATACAAAAACCTGACAATAGCCATGTCATTGGGGGCAAGTGAAAAGACAAGGCAAATGACCAGTAGAGCCAGAGGAAGGAACTAGAGGTCAGAAAGCACAAAGGGCTCTGCAGAGAGGACCAAAGACTTCATTCCAGATGCTCAAAGACAGAGGATGGTGGTGTCAGCAGGGGATTCCTGGGCAGCTTAGGGACTAAGCAAGCACAGGGCTTTGGTTTAGTTAAAATACCAGTTATGCAAAAAACAGAATTGCAGGTGTCTCCACAGGATGTATTTTTGCACAGGTTCCTAAGTAAATATAGAGGACAGATAGATAGAGTGAACAAAAAATAAACAACCATTATCCATACAGAGTTAAAGTCTTAAAAATGAATGAGATTTTCATTGTGTGGTTTCTACCCATTTAGTGTGGGCGAGTGTGTGTGTGGTGTGTGTGTGTGTGTTTCTTTTTCTTTAGAATTGCAGGGAAAATGCATGATGAAAAATGACGTTTAAATAACCAAATTCCTATATGTTTCACTGGCTGAGAGCAGAGACACAGGATGAAGGAAATGAGAAAGAGGGAATTTGTGAAGAGTTTGACTAAAAATTGTCCTCTTCCCTCCTCCGGTATAATGCATCAAAGTGAAAGACCAGTTTTGAGAGGATAAAGTTTAGGTCAAAAATGTGCTATATCCAGCCTGTTTCTTGCTTTCCCAGGAACTCTTTTATGTCCAATGGCACAGTCTCTATCTTCCTCTAATCCTTTTCAGTCTCCTTGCCCTTTGCCCCCACAGGACCTTTGGCACATTGCCTCTTGACCTCAAAAAATGAGGAGTTCAGAGTTTCAGGGAGATTTTGATGAAACCACCTGCTGTTCTTCTCTACCATTTTCCCCACCACTGAATTCAAATAGAATGGTAGAGGGTATAAATATGCTAATATTCTGAACCGCACCAAATCCCCAACTCAACAATTCCTGTGAGATAGGACAGTTGTGGGGATGGGTTTGAGTTAATAATTCTCCCACCACTACCCAAATAAGAATGGGAATGGAAGAGCTTGTAGACAGACATGGATTGCAATCTCTCTCATATGGAAAAAGTGCAAAAATCCAAATTCTCAAAAGATTAGTCGATTTAGTATTGTGCTTTGAAGTCGAGACAACTCTTGATTTTCTCTTATAAAACTCGGTTTTCTTTAATTATGTACTGGTAAACTCTGACCAGAAAACTGGAATATTTGGTTATCTAAAATTTCGCTTTTATAAATCCAACTTTTGGACATACAACTCTTAGAAGAAAGGGTCATACCAGTGTGTCCTGAGACAGGGCATCATTTAGCTTGGGGAATGAAATAAGACAAGCATAGCATGGCATTTAAGCCATCAGTCCTGATAAGACATATTCACAGTTGGTCAACGCAGGGAAGAAAGCAGGCAAGATAGCGAAGGAACCACAGTGGGTTTGTTGTGGTGGTGGTGGTGGTGATGGTGGTTGTGGTGGTTTTTCAGGTAGTAGTTCCCTGTCTGTTTTAGGTTTCAAATTGAATTTGGGAAATGTTTTAGTTGACTAAATGAAAGACGCATGAATTCATGGATCATAGAACAAGAAGGAACTACAGCAGAGTTAAAATGTTTGGGTTGTGAAAATAAATTAGTAATAAAAAAGGAAATGCTAATTAGGAACTTTCTATGTACCAGCGCTTCTCCTAAGTGTATTACATATACGAAGTTATTTAAACCTCAAGAAGTCTGTGAGGTTGATACTGTTACTCCAGCTTTACTAGTAAGGAAACTGAGATCCGGAAAGTTTAACCTGTGCCAGGTGTCACAGCTAGCAAAGGGGCAGAGCTCCCGTCAGACCCCAAAGCCTGTGTTTATTGTAAAACCATTATGCTAGGTGCCAAAAGAATGCCTGGATATATGAAAGGGAGAAGAGGTGAGGCTCTTCTGAAAAAGCCATTAGGAAATTTCTTTGAACTATCGCTGATGTAGCTCCTAAATTTCAGAACTCCTCTACTCTCTATTCTCATGACTCATCAACAGTTAGCACTGTACCTGTAACTACAAAACTGAATCGCACCTTCAGTTCTTTATGAAATTGCTCTTTTTTAGAAACTTATTGTATTAGTTATCTATTGTTGCATTAAAAAAAAAAAAACCAAAATGTAAGAGACTTAATAATAAATTTCAATCCTCTTACACAGTTTCTGTGAATCCAGAATGTGGGAGTGGCTTGGCTGGATGGTTCTAGTTCAAAATCTTTTATTAGGGTGTAGCCTAACATATAGAGCAGGCCCTACATTCCTCTAAGGGACTCACTAGAGTAGGAGGATCCTCTTCCAAGACGGCTCACTCACAAGGCTGGCAGGTTGGTGCTGGCTGCTAATTGGAGGCCTCAATTCCTTGCCATGTGGACCTCTCCATGGGGCTGCTTGAGTGTCCTCACTGCATGCATGGTCACTGAGAGCAGGTGATCCGAGAGAATAAGGCAGAAGCTGCAAAGTTTATTAGCACCTAGCCTCAGAAATCACATTCTGCCATTCTGTAATCCCATTGGCTACCCAGATCAGCCATATTCAGTGTGGGAGTGAGCTGCACAAAGGTTTGGATACCAGGAGGTGAGAATCACTGGAGACTGTATTGGAGGCTGGCTGCCACACTTACTATCAGTTTATTAATGATCCTATTTGGTGACTTGGTCTCATTTTTCTGCATTAGGGCAAGACCAATAGAGAGATGAAATAAATGTAGTAAATGCATTCAGTTATAATTGCAGTGGATAATCTGCCCTTGCGTCTTCCCAGGAGAGCTAGAGGTTGAGGAGTCTTGCTGGACTCTCAACTCCAGTCATTCTATTGCCTTACTGCTTGTATCAAGTGTAGGATTTGTCACTAAATGTCAGTTTCACCAGGATACTCAAACATCAGGTTCTTTGAGCAAACAGAAAAAGTAATGTCTAGGACTACCCTGCATATTCATTCAGTTATCTGAAAAATATTTTTTAGATGCCTACTGATGGATAGTGCCATTTTCTATGCAGAATCTTAGGCATAATGTACCATTAGGGAGGCTCAGTCTGCTATTTATAGAGATTCTTTGCTAAAATGAACTTTAGAGATAATTAAATATAGTCACCACTCCTTATTACAAATAAAAACATTGAAGTCCTCAGAAAACTAAAAGTTGCTTTTGTTACTTGGTTATACCTGTTCTGCTTTAACTTCTTATTGATGAAATCACCATCAAAATCACTGCCTAAAATGGTTTTTAGAGGTTCTCTATGGATTTCATTGCTTTTCCTCTACGATAGTAACCAGATGAACTATTTGAATGAATTGTACCTCTTTCCAGAGTTCAGTCTAAGAGTCACAAGTTGTTTATGGACATCACTCTGGTCCTTCTGTCTTAGAAAGAGGAAAATCTAACTCAACCTCAATACTAGCATTGACCTATGACTAAGAAACCACTTTCTATCTACTTAGCCAACATGTCAAGTTAGACAACCGTCCTTTCCAGAGGGATTGTAGCTGTTGGTGTCCTGCACAAGTAGATGCTGAAAAGGGGTAGAATGGAACAAGGTAAACAGGTACTTACTGAGGACCTACTGTGCTCCAGGCAGAATGCTAGCACTTTCACACCCGGGTCAACCCTTTAATTTCCAAAACGATGGCATGAGGTAGGAGGCATGATGACTATCCCATTTTACAAAAGAGAAAACTGAGAAGATAATTTGTCCAAGAATGGTTGGGGAGCAAGAGACATATTTGGGATATAAATCTAGATCTGCCTGAGCCTGTATTCTGACCCACCAGGCTGCCCAAACACCACTCAGAACTGACTTCTCGATGAACACGCCTAGCTCATGCATGTGCTCTGTCTCCTCTCATTGTCCCTTGTTGCTTTGGAACATTAAAAACTCTTTTAACTTTAAGTTTGCATATATGTGTATATGTGTAAATGAACAGTTTTCAAATACATTGTTATCTCCTTAATAACAGTATCCCTTTTAAATTTCCCCTTCCCCACCCATAGGGTGGAATACTATGCTCTGCCCACAATGAGCTCTGAAGATAGTTTTTGTTCTCATGACAAATTTTCACCCAAGCCACCACCCACCTCTCCTCCACCTCAACTCACTAAGTGTTCTCTTCTGCTGATGGAGAAAAAATAAAACATTTCGATTTTTTAATATCATATTATTTCCCTCCAAACATGTACATATTGTGCTTCTGCAAAAAGTCTTTCTTAAGCAGTCAATACATTTGTCTGCTTTAGAGTTGTGATTACAGTGATTAATGTGGAAGCTGACAAGTCAGATTTATTATGACTGAGAGAAGTCTACAGATAACCTGCGTCTTCATTTAATTTCACCATAGAAGTATTTTTTATTCTGGAAGTATTTTTTAAATGTAAGCACAGCATAATCGATGCTACTTCTTTGTCTTCCTCTGTAATTTCCAAGAAGACCTTTTCCTGTTCGTTTCTGCTTGTAGTGGCTTCACAGCTCAGTATCAACACAGGAAAGAGAGGTACCTCTAAGCTGATTACAAACACGGCCACCCCTCTAAAGGCGAAATTGCATTGCTGTCAGTCTTAGGAATTCAGAACCTTCACAGCAGCCATGGCTCTTCAGCAGAAGCCCTGAGGCTCAGTTGCCAGCTGATGACCTTTGATGGGATAATTTCTAGCTTTGCTAAGACTGCAAGAGGAACAAGTGAGGGGTTAGGAAGCAAGAGTTATTCATGAAAGCACTGTGTCTTTATTCAAGAACGTTGAGAAACAAACCTTCTTGGCTATTCTTCATTAAATAAAGTAGCATACCCATTTAAATATCAAAATTGTTCGTCAAGTCACTCATAAATCCTCAAACTTTATCTTTTTCATTTAAAAATTCTTTTTTGCCTGGGGGTCTTGTAAGGAAGCAAGTCATTCTATGCCTTAAAATAATTGTTTCAAGCCAAAACAGGCACTTGAGAACGTTTTAAGCTTCACTGAACCTTGAAAGAATTTTCAATATTTGAGGAGGGAAACCTTCAATTCTTTTTTTTTTTTTTTTTTAAAGGAACCGGACAGCAGTATGAATGTAATCTGTTAGCATTGTGAAAAACAGGTCACTAGCCCCCCTTTTTATTCCCACACCACCACCAAATACTTTGCTGGTTTTAATAACTATTAGAAAGGTCTCCTCAAACACAGAGAGGAACTAGTGTTTTCACGACCCTCTGAAAGAAGAGGACGCATTGCAAGATCTTTAAACTCCTTCTACAGCAAGAGAATGAAAAAAGAATGTAAGAGGAAAGTGGACAACTACCTGTGTGACCTATATATATATAATAGATTTGTTACTAATTTGAATCAATTTGTTTGTTGTCGTTGTTTTCACCATCTTAAACTTTATTAACTTTATGGTTGTGCAGTAGATCTCTAGAACTCTTTTATCTTGCAAAACTGAAACTCCACATTCATTGAAGAGCAACTCTGCCCTTTCCCTCCCATCCTTCTCTCCCTCCTGGAGCCCCTGGCAACCACCAATTTTACTTTCTTTCCTGTGAGTGTGACTATTCTAGATTTCTCATATAAGTGAAATCATACAGTAAAATTATTAGAACCAATTTGGATACAAATAAGATTTAAATGTACAGATTGATTAATCTGGATGTACTAATATCAAGACAAACAAAAGAAAAGCAAGTGTGGCCACGGGATCAAGAACACTTGGTTGGCTCTTACTGCCTCTAATAGTTTTCTGTATGCTCACTTTTGTGCAAAAGCTGTTTAAAGTCCAGATTACTGATACTTATAATCCCAGCAAGGACAGGGTCGTATTAGGCAGTGAAAAATGGTGAAACCTGACTCTGAAGGCCCTTGGACATTTGTTCCAGAAGCAAACAAGTTGGAAAGAATGTGGGTTTTTTAAATTTTATTTTAAGTTCCAGGGTTCATGTGCAGGATATGCAGGTTAGTTCCACAGGTACTGTGGTGGTTTACTGCACCTATCATCAATCACTTAGGTATTAAGCCCTGCATGCATTAGCTATTTATCTTGATGTTTTCACTCCCCCCATCCCCCTCCCCCGTGGGCCCTGATGTATGTTGTTCCCCTTCCTGTGTCCATGTGTTCTCATTGTTCAGCTCCCACTTATAAGTGAGAACATGTGGTATTTTGTTTTCTGTTCTTACATTAGTTTGCTGAGGATAATGGCTTCCAGCTCCTTCCATGTCCCTGCAAAGGACTTGATTGCATTCCTTTTTATGGCTGCATAGAATTCCACGGTGTATATGTACCATATTTTCTTTATCCAGTCTATCATTGATGGTCATTTGGGTCGATTTCATGTCTTTGCTATTGTAAATAGTACTGCAATAAACATACACTTGTATGTATCCATTGTAAATAGAATGATTTATATTCCTTTGGGTATATACCCCGTAATGGGATTGCTGGATCAAATGGTATTTCTGGTTCCAGAACCCTGAGGAATCAAAATGTGGTTGTTGTTTTTTTTTTCACCTCCAATCTGTCTCTATTGTAATGTTAAAATCAAAGACTTGTAACGAGTAGCCTAAAATCCCTTAAACAAAGTTAAAAGGCAAACAATAGTCTAGAAAAAAAGTTTGCGAAATTCAGTACTAAAGTCAACTATTTTCCTTGGCTTAAGGGAGTTTTATTCTTAGCAGTTATGATAATGACAAAAATCATGATATGGAATGGGAATGAGAAGGAAATTGTCAATGGTTTGGGAAAATTTTTTGCTAATGACTTCATTGAGAGTAACATAATGGAAGTTCATCCTGGGAGCTGAATACTGTACATTCTATGTTACTGAACCTTGAAGTTTGCTTACTGAAAATACTTGCAGGAAGTAGCTACTCATTAAATAGACATTCTCCAAGAAGCAGATGAAAATTGAAAAATTCCGAAAGCATTTACAAATAATTTGTTTAAATGTCTTTAATATAATAGTACATCTTTATAGTCAAATAGTTCTTTAAGAAATTCTTTAATTAAGATCACTACATTGTGTATGGTGAATATTTTTCTGGCCGAGTTAGTATTAACTCTGTCTTTAAGAGAATTATTTGTATATCATAAGAAACAAGAATCTTATAGTGCGTTTGAAGAGGACAACTCTGAAGAATGAGGCTACATTTTTAGAAACATCACCAATCATTGAAGTTTTAGAATGTATAAGAACAAGTATTCTTTCCAGGAAGGTGGGAATATTACATTTCTTTTACTTACATGTTTTATTACCAATTTACACTTCAACATTGGTAAAGTCAGCTTGATCTTTCATGTATCACAGACTTCATTTCCTTGACAAATGAATTAATTATAATACTTTATTCCACCACTTTTTTTTGAGACAAGATAGCAGTATATGAAGGCAATTTGAGAAGTTGGCAAGCTTACAAATTTCTGAGCTTATGAAATGTATGTGTTACATTGATACAATTGACGTCATACATAGTTTACAAGAACTGCCCTGAACATAAACGTCATCATTCATAATGAATTAATACTTAAAGGAAATTTTAAAAAATAATTCAGCTAAGAGTGTCCTGTTTTGATATGAAATAATATAAGACTTCATAAGGATTGTTTCAATCACAAAAGCAAGTTGTTTTTAAAATTAAAATTTTGCATGATACATCAATTAGAATGCTTTGGGTTAAATAGAAACTTCAGCCTAAATTGTCCTAGGCAAGCAACAAGACAATGTCTGGGCTCACAAATGATAATTCCAGAGAATAAGGAAAGCATGCTGCAGTTGGGGCTGTACTGGAGCTCCACTAAGGTCACCTGTTCTGTGTCCTTCCCTATCTCGCTTGGCTTTGCCGGCTGTGGAGAGCTCCACATTTAGGCATGTTTAGGCCCTTGTGTTTACAGTGTGGCTGCTCCAGCTCCAGCTTCACATCTTCGCAACCTGAAGTCAACGACCAACAGAGCACTGACTTCCTCCACTGCTCAACCAACAAAACCTCTGAAGTGAGTCTCACTGGTCCTGAGTGACCTGGCATTGGGCATTGATCAGTCTTTGAAACTATCACTCTTGCTGAGGGGAAGAGAAGAGAGATGCACTCCAGACAGTGTGCTCTATGGGAGAGAGGAGGGAGGGTGCAACTATTCCTGGAAATACAAGGGACAGCAAAGAGGAAAAAATTATTTCCTCAAAACAAAATCAGGGACAGTTACAAGAACAGAGTGCAGCTCCTGGGAAGAAAAAAGGCAAATAGGGCCTCTAGCGTTAGGATGTAAGGAGTGAAGCTCTAACCTTTTTTGTGGATTAATATAAAATCTTAGATAAGATGAGGGTGCCAACTAAGGACAGCCAGTGGGGAGCAGGTACTAGAAAATGTATGCCACCTGCCAAGGAACAACACAACCACCCTCATCCAAAGCAAAGTCATAAGAGGCCAGGTGAGGTGGCTCATGCCTGTAATCTCAGCACTTTGGGAGGCCGAAGTGGACAGATCACGAGATCAGGAGTTTGAGACCAGCCTGTCCAACATAGTGAAATCCCGTCTCTACTAAAAATGCAAAAGCTTAGCCAGGCCTGTAATCCCAGCTACTCAGGAGACTGAGGAAGGAGAATCGCTTGAACCCAGGAGGCAAAGATTGCAGTGATCTGAGATCGCACCATTGTACTCCAGCCCCGGCAAAAGTACGAGACTCCATCTCAAGAAGAAAAAAAAAAACAAAAACCGTAAGATCGCTGTAAGCAATCACCGGCACCTCACTCTTTTTCATAGTGAATGTCACTTAGATAGCAGAAACTTTGATCAATTTAATTTGATCATGTACTCTATAGTATTTATGCCCAGGTGTTTTACGCAGATCATTTCACTAGTCTTCATGGCATTGCTGGTTAACAATACCACCCATTGTCTGTTTGGTGTCAGTGAAGGCTTGTGTACCTGCTTACATGTGTAAATTCACTTTGCAGCTCCTAAAAAGGGCTTGTCTTGTTCTTATTTGAACAATGTGTAAAGGATCAGCAAGTGAATACTGCTCCCCTTCATCAAACATGCCACAGAAATTAATTTTGTTTATATTTTGTGTAAACTCCACGATCCTGAGTATCATTAGTGAGTTAAATTAAAAATAGCTGATGTCTTACCATTACTACTACATATCAGAAGACATTTGGGCTTTCTTTGCAGCCTGCTGCTTGTGTTTATTAACATCTTTGATTGGCAAGACATTCTGCTTCTGGGTACATTTGGTTGGAGGGATGGTCAGAGTGTAATCTATTAGCCACATTTCCCAGGCTAAAGCGGGCTGAATTTTAAAATAATCACTTAGCAAACATAAAATTACCGAGGATGGAACCCCGAAGCACAGACACCCAAGAATATTTTCCTTTTCTAGGAATCCTTGGTATGTTGATTCACTAACTTCTATTCACTTAGAGCAATGTGGCAGACATAGCTGCTATTTTTTAAGCCAATGTGTCGAACTCACACTCTCATAAGTAAGACATGGAGTGGTAACTGCCGGGAAGTCTGGTGAGATCATCAAAAGCCATGTTCCAGGTCATTATGGCCCTCCCAGGGAGGAAGGGTGGTGTCCTGCAGAAGGACCCAGGTACTTGACTGCCTGAGTTAAATGCCAGTCCCCTGCCTACTAGTTGTAACCTTGGAAAAGCTATTCAACCTCTGTACTATGATGACTTCAGCTACAATGGGAGAATGAGTCCTACCTCCTCAGTTTTGTGGCAGTTAATGCATGGTTCCTGGCACATACTCTGTGCCCAGCAAACGTAAGCTTCTATCATTAGCACTTCTGACTCAATGCACAGCATTAGGAGCCTCTGTGCCCTGGGGAGAGAGTGAAACCCTCCAGCTGGGTTTTCAGAACACTCTATTTGTCTCTGCTGGTGGAAGGAGATTAGCTAGCAAAGGGATCTCTGAGCATCCCTGATAGCATCTGGTACACAGTAGGGCCTCTTAGAGGTTTGTTGAATGAATGAATGCCAGTACCCTGGCCGAAAGGTGCTTCTTATCCCCAAGGTGCCAAGCACTTTAAGAATAGTTTCATAGATTTCTTTTTAATAACCTCAACCCTTTCTTCTATGAAATAGAGTTCGATTGCCAGAAACTGTCATTAAATATGCATGATTCGCTTAAGAGATTTTTTTTGAACAGCTTTTGTTTTCCAAGATTATACCGTATTAAATAGATATAAAAATTCTTAATTCCACTCCTCAGCATGAGTGTGGGCATCTTAGGGGTACCCCAAGAATGTGAATCATTCAAGGGGATTCGTCCTCATGACTAAGCCATCTTCTGACACTAAAGTTCAGGTGTTTACCATTTTTACCACAAAGGGGGAAGCAGCCTGCAGAAACAGTTGCTATCCTGCCATACATCAGGGGACACTGAGGCTAATGTCTGCACGTTTGGAATGAGAGTGTATGACATGCAGTGCTTTACACAATACAGGATGACAGCAACTTTGACTTTCAACTTCTCGCTTTCTTCACTCATTTTCAAATTCCTCAGAGGCTGTCTTTTCAGAGCCTTTTAACTGTGTGTCTGTAACTGAAATAGAAGAAAAAGAGAAAACAGAAAAATAAAAATAGAATAGAAAATTGAAAAAAAAAAGTCATTTTCTCAAGTTGTATAACGTTTCAAATACTTTCATACTTTTTTATACTTATGCTTTTTTTTTTTTTTTTTCAAGGAAAAAGCTACTCAGCCTGCTTTTTGTTTTGTTTGCTTATTGGTTTTTACATTTCTGTTGCCTTTTTCTTTGAGCCATTAACCTCTTGCTCAGACACATGCTTCTCATCCCGTCCTTCTATGCAATGCCATGAACATTAAACCCTTCAGCAGCTGCAGCCACGTTCATTTGCCTGCAGTCAGTGACTGTCAATTTGGCTTGAGATTTCTAAGTTAAGTGCTGTAATGCACTAAGGCCAGGCCCCTTTCTGGAGATGTCAGCCTTCAGGGGTCTGCCCCAGGTAGTTCAGAAGTTGAATTGGTCTGAAAGCACCTGTTTGAAAGGTGAGGGGGAGTACTTGGTAATGGTTTCTATGGAGAGGTGCTTGGAAACAAAGTGCGGAGCAAAAATTAGACCATGAGAGAAAGTAGAAAGTCCTGTCATGTCAAACCTTCCAACACTATAGTCTTTTTACTTTTTGCAAAGTTTAACTTAATTTCTTCTTTTTTTTTTTTTTTTTTTTTGAGACGGAGTCTACCTCTGTCTCCCAGGATGAAGTGCAATGGTCAGTGGTGCAATCTCAGCTCACTGCAACCTCCACCTCCCGGGTTCAAGCAATTCTCCTGCCTCAGCCTCCCGAGTAGCTGGGATTACAGGCGTCTACCACCATGCCTGACTAATTTTTGTATTTTTAGTAAAGATGGGATTTCATCATGTTGGCCAGGCTGGTCTCGAACTGCTGACCTCGTGATCTGCCCGCCTCGGCTTCCCAAAGTGCTGGAGTTACAGGCGTGAGCCACCGCACCCAGCCTAACTCATTTTCAAAACAAAGTGAGACACACCAGGATTGAACCCTGTAGCTGGATCCCTTGTAGTGTCCAGGGCTGTCTTTGAAAAGACAACAGAGGTCCATCTGCCAGTGAATTCTTCCCACTGCTCAGACACTCACCTCTGTCATTCGACCTGCTGGTAGGCTGTGTGGCCTGCCTCTGAGTGGAAATATATTAGCCATTGTTCTTGGAAAGAACAACTTAAAAGCTGAGAAATGGCTTTTAGACTGATTGGGAATAAAGTTGGACTTCCACAACTTTTTACCTTTTTTTTAGTCTACCAAATAAAAATGATCTTTTTGAGAAATCAGGGCTCTGTGAAAGAGGAAAGGCTTTTAGAGATGAAAGATCTCATGTTATTTGAAAAAGGCATTTAGATGTCCTAATATTTCTCAGATTATACTATGATGTGCAAATATGAAAAGATCTTGCACTCGGCAATTGCTAACTAGATATGCAGATATGGCTGCAAACATCAAGGAATGGGGTAACCAGTTCATTTTATTAAATGTTTTACATTTGAGTTGAAGAAATACTCATAGAAGAGAACATTACCATCTAGACATCCATTCTTCTATTCCAAACTCAATGACTAAGCCCCTATGATGTACCAAATTCCAGGTGGCCTCTAGAGGGAAATAACTGTCCTAAGATAGAGATATGCACAGGGCATTCCTAGAGTCTCAGGGAAGGACAGGGAATTTTTAGGGAAGAGAAGTAAGTATGTGCATGGCAGTGGGAGGTGAAGGGAGGCTTCACTGAGGTCTGAACTTTCTTAGGGTATAAAAATGGTGTAACCTTTTTGGTGGAAGTGGAGTTGGTTGGGCAGATAGCTGCAGATTCATGAGCCCACAGGTGTTTTTAATAGCAGGGCTGTTGTGGGGAACAGGGAAAAGACATGGTTAGGCCAGCATCTAAGAAGATTGGTCTGATACCTGGGTGAATTTAAGGGTAATTTCAGGAGTAACAGACAGAAGGCAAAAACACCATTAGAAGCCATTACAGTGATCTGGAAAGTAATTATAAAGGCATGAACTGTGGTAGTGACGAAAGGAATGGAGAAAAGGGGACAGAATCGAGAAACATTTTGATGATAAAATCAGCAAGATAGGGGATTAATCAGATCTCATGAGTGGAGAAAGTACTGGGATAAATGGAAAGAGAGGATACATATGGCCACCAGATTCATCTCTCAGTTCATAAAAAGATAGTTGTGCCACTGAATAAGATAAAGACACTAATAAGACCCTAAGTCACTTTTCCTCCTAACACAATGACATGGATTATTTTCTATAAATAGAGACCAAAATACTAGAGTATCTAATATTTGTAAGGCACTTTTTGCATTTATAAAATGTTTCACTCATTTTAAGTCATTTGGTATAATTACAATGCTGAAAGATAGGCAGGGCTATTATACTTTATGGACGAGAAATTATGTTTCACAGAGGACATCTACTTCTCAAAATCACACAGCTACTAAGTGGGAGAGCAGAAACGCAGATTCAGAATTCCCTTCCAAATCCATCCCTCCTTCCCTGCAGCAAGGCCAGTTCTTTTGGTGAGGATCCATCTCCCTGCCAGGACAGAGACAAGCTGTTTCTGCATTGGGGACAGCGTTTCCTGCCTTCTTGCCCAGGTTTCTGTAACTAGCACTGTGCATTGGTGACCATGGTCAGGAGCAGATGTTCCTGCTGTAGGATCATATTTTAGGGCTCCACTTGAGATATATATGTGTTATACCTTCTTTTTCCTCTTGCCACATAAAATCCACAAATGGAAGACCAAGGAAAAGTCCGCGGAGCAAATGTACTCTTTGTGACTTTCACAAGACCTGTCAAATTATAGATGACTGCAGGCATTTCATTAAATGAAGTCAGTAGGGACTTACTAACGCCTCTGTTAACTTCACTCTAAACTAACCCAAATTAACCTGGATCTCGAAAATCTGGATTTTCAATAAGCATTTCTAATCTTGAAAGCTTATAGCCTTTCCTATATGGCACAGCTAAAAGATTCCTGAAAACAGAAATTTAGGAAAAGGGAAAGAAACAAGCAGAAAGTAAGTGTGGGTTTGGGAGAAGTGTGATAGAAAATGACAGAGCAGGAGTGAAGAGGAAAGTGTGAAATTAACAGGGAAGAAAGAATAATGTCTCCAGGTATATATATTAATTTCCCACTAAATTCAATCAGATGTCACAGATGGCATCCACATTACACAGAAATATGAGGGTAAAGCAAATTAATATGAAATGGCCCTGCTTGTGAGACTGGAGGACACCGCAACTAGTCTTAACCAAGGCAAAGGCAACATGCACTTCCCCTGAGAAGTGTGATGGCAGGTAAGCCTGCCAGTGTCGCTGAAGGAACATGAAAGAGCATCTAACTCCATCTGTGGCACGGCTAAAAGATTCAGAAAAACCAAGGCAGTGGAAATAAGGGAAATGCATTCTCACTTTTCATCCCATTTGTTTACCCTAGCATATGATTTGAGGATGAGGGAATGTAACAAATGCATCATATGTGAAAGAGAAGGAAGAGAAAGTAGAAACAAAAGATATCCACTTCTAACAGTGACATTTTTAAAGCAAGGTCAGTAATCTCTGAACATGTATTTGAAAGTACAGATTTCTTGTTCAAATAGGGTACCACAAAACCACAGAACCCAAAATTCTCACAGGGAGAAGAGCTTAGGAAGAATGTCTTTGTTTCCAAATATTTGTTAGGGAGAAAAAGCCATTAAATAAGATGCGCAGGTCTTGTGAGTGTATGACATATGGATAAATAATGATATTTGTTTTCCAGAGTATAAAACTTAACTTCTTCATTAAAAAAAGGAATAAAGATGGAAATGGTGTAAGCTTAGAATTGTGAAGGTACTAATTTGTAGATCACTGAAAATATTTGAACTTCCATTCTTTCTCAACACTTCTTCATCCAAGCCATTGATGGGAAGGAACTGGAGAGGGAGTGGAAGAGGAGTAAGAGGAAGGTATGTCCTACTTACACTTGAGGCTTACTGACCTGTTATTATACATTTTCTTTACGGTGTTGTCATTCATTCAAAGGTCTGAAGGATAGGCAGGTCCCCTAACACCTTCTTCCCAGAGAGTTGGCGACATACAGTTATATTCCAGTCTTCCCATACCCTCCTCATTGACATAACTTCTGGAGATCACTACTGTAAGACCTTGAGAGTTCTGCATACGCTGAAGAATATTGGTGAGGGTTTCACAAAGTTTAGATATGTGGTTATGATGGGGGCGGAAGACATTTCTTTATAACGTATGCAACTTACTCATCTGAGAAAATTCCTTAACACAAGACAGAACTGGCTTCCATGAAAATATTCACAGAACATAAAGGAAACTGCTTTGCATCTAGTGCAGTGTGTGTCCCCAATGTGGTCATGATGGAGTATTCTGTGGTGTAGCAGAAAGGTATGCGATATGGCTTCGTTCTCCACTTTGAGAAAAAGTGATTTGGACTTTGCCATTTCACCTCTCCAAATCTGTTTTGACCCCGAGAAATGGGGATACCAACAGTGCTGCCTAGAGTTACTGGAGGATCCAAACTAGAACAAGTATGTGAAACCTTTGTACAGTATAAGTTGGATACAAATGATATTATCAATTACTCGAGGCCTCAGCATCCTCAATTTTAAAATAAGTTGAATACGATGACTTCTGAAGTCCATTCTTGATTCCTGAAAACAGAAATTTAGGAAAAGGGAAAGAAACAAGCAGAATGTAGGTGTGGGTTTGGGAGAAGTGTGATAGAAAATGACAGAGCAGGAGTGAAGAAGGTGGTGAAATAAACAGGGAAGAAAGGATAATGTCTCCAGGTCTATATATTAATTTCCCACTAAATTCAATCAAATGTCATAGATGGCATCTACATTACACAGAAATATGGGGGTAAAGCAAATTAATATGAAATGGCCCCACTTGTGAGAGAAGAGGACACCCCAACTAGTCTTAACCTAGACAAAAACAACATGGGACTCCCTCTGACAAGCGTGACAAACTGCTACGAGTCTGCGGTTCTATGAGATAGAGATTTAGCAACCATCCAATTGATACTTCTTATTGATCAAATCAGACTATTTGTTTTTCTAATTACTCTAAAAACACCACTGTATACATACCATACTCGCAAATATATAAATTAAGCCCCTGATTTTGTTGTTGTTGTTGTTGTTGATTTTGTTGTTTATTTTATTTTTTTAAGTTCCAGGGTACATGTGCAAGATATGCAGGTTTGTTACATAGGTAACAAACGTGTGCCATGGTGGTTGGCTGCACCTATCATCCATCACCTAGGCATTAAACCCAGCATGCATTGGCTATTTTCCCTAATGCTCTCCCCAACCCCCACCTTCCCCTGACAGATCTTAGCGTGTGCTATTCACCTCCCTGTGTCCATGTGTTCTCATTGCTCAGCTCCCACTTATAAATGAGAACATGCAGTGTTTTGTTTTCTGTTCCTGCATTAGTTTGCCGAGGATAATGGCTTCCAGCTTCATCCACATCCCTGCAAAGGACATGATCTTGTTCTTTTTTATGGCTGCATAGTATTCCACAATGTATAGGTACCACATTTCCTTTATCCAGTCTACCATTGATGGGCATTTGTGTTGATTGCATGTCTTTGCTATTGTAAATAGAAGCCCCTGATTTTTTTTAGTCATCTGTGTTCAATACTTTTACATCTTTTTTTTTGACAAATAGCCACATCATTTACAAATCCTCATAGCCCAATTGATTCTCTAGACTGCAGCATCCTAGCATCACTCTATGTTGGCAGTGGGCCACAAATGGACTACAGATTTGTCAAGATGTGGACTACAGGTATACCAAGATATCTACTTGCTCAGCCTCAGGATGGCTGGGCAGGCCTGGGATGGCCAGAGCCCCTTGGACAGTGAGTGGCCTCATCTGCTTATCCCAGTGTGCTGTATATAATCAGTGTTAGTATTTTCCATGACAGGAAACAGTTTGCCAATCATAGTCTAAACTAATCAAGTTTATCAAATTATTTCCATTTCATGGTAGTTATGCATAAATCAAATTGGCTAAGGTATTTCGATTTACACAGTCATGTTTTTCTTTCTAAACTTTGCTAGTTTATTAATAACTTTAGAGTTTAGTAATTACTATAAAATCAGTTTCACAAGTCTAAGAATAGTGTGTTGTAATGTATTAATTTGAGTTTTTGGAATTCTAATGTGAGGTATAACTGAGACATTTATACAAAACAAATGTTTTGTTTTTTTGTTTTTTGTGAGATGGAGTCTCGTTCTGTTGCCCAGGTTGGAGTGCAGTGGCATGATCTCGGCTCACTGCAACCTCTGCCTCCCAGGTTCAGGCGATTCTCCTACCTCAACCTCCTGAGTAGCTGGGATTACAGGTGCATACTACCACACCTGGCTAATTGTTGTATTTTTAGTAGAGACGGAATTTCACCATGTCGGTCAGGCTGGTCTGGAACTCCTGATCTTATGATCCGCCCACCTCGGCCTCCCAAAGTGCTGGGATTACAGGGGTGAGCCACCACACCTGGTCCAACAAATCACTTTTTAAAATTCCTTTAAAGCCTAGAAACCTTGTTTCTTTAAAAAATCCTTTGCTATTCAGTGAAAGCAGAATTCCTATTTTCAACTGAAAATGAAAATCATATTTGCATGAGTGAGAAAGGAAATGGGGAAAATGCCTGCAGATGAAGACAGATAATCAAGTTTTTCTTATGAGTAAACATGTGCCAAAATTCCTGTGGAGTTGTTTTTAGTATCATCTTTGTATCCAACATTACAATTTTACAATTGGTTAAGAAAATATAGAATATCTTTAGCAATATTTTCTGACAATACTGAAATTCTTCTTTTGGATATAAAATATGAAAATCCATCCTTTGGGGGTTACCTCTTAACCTCTTTCAGGAAAACTCAGGTAGAGTCCAGGTAGATAGCTTGCGTGAAGACTCTAGGCTTTTCAATGTTGTTGTTTTTTAAAGAAACTAAAGAGCAATTCAAGGCATAATGAAATATACTTGAATCCTAAAAAATTATAAAAAGATAAAGGAATCTTTTTTTTTTCATTTCTATGGCTCATGAGAGATTATTAATATTCTTTATTTGATCCAGAAACCTTAAACTGCCTTAAATATGAGTTAAATAGAGTTTGGAGCTTACTGTCTGTTGAGAGAATTTCCTGTTCCCACTTGCCTCTATCAATTTCATAGCACTTACCATATTGTCATTGTTTGTCCTATTTCAAATATAAACCAAACTCTTCTGGTCTGATGTTAAGGGCCATGATGTCCTAACATTTTAAATCCAGGATGGTTGTAGAATGAGAAAAAACAGTTGGATTTGTTAGGAGATGTAATTGGGTATTTGACTACACATAGCAAAAACCAAAATAGGGCCTTCTTGACTAAAGGTTTTGTTCTCTCAAGTAAAGAAAATTCAGAGTCAGGGCATCAAGACTGGGACATTAGCCACTAGGGACTCAGGATTCTTTTCTCTCTTTACTACACGATGGAGCATTCCATCTGTGAGAATTTCTCATGGCCCAAGATGGCTGCCGAAACTCCAGTCATGACATATGACAAATGGCCACCCACACTCTTTTGTTTCTTTTGTTTTTGCTTATTTTTTGTTTTCTTTGTTTTGGTTTGGGTTTGTTTCTTTTTTTTTTTTTTTTTTTTTTTTTTTTTTTTTTTTTTTTTTTTTTTTGAGACATAATTTCGCTTCTTTTGCCCAGGCTGGAGTGCAGTGGTGCGATCTTGGCTCACTGCAACCTCCACCTTCCAGGTTCAAGGGATTCTCCTGCCTCAGTCCACACCCAGCTGGTGTTTTGTTTTATTTGGTTTGGTTTGGTCTTTTTAGTAGAGACGGGGTTTCACCATGTTGGCCAGGCTGGTCTCCAACTTCTGACCTCAGGTGATCTGCCTGCCTCGGCCTCCCAAAGTGCTGAGATTACAGGCGTGAGCCACCATGTCTAGCCTCCACAGTCTTTTATAGAACTGTCCCACACAATCCTTTCATTACATCTCACTGGAAAGAAATCAGTCGTGTGGGCACATAGAGTTGCTACAGCAACTAAGAAAAGTCACCTATAGCTGGCCACTGCAAATAAAATTGGGATCTTGTTGTAAATAAAGAAGACAATGAATGATGAGGCAGGGAATTAGCAGTTTGCACCACATCATTTAGGACTCTACAACAGCAAAAAAAAATGAAAAAGTAATTGTTTTCTAGAAATGGTAACAGAAATGAGATGAGTTCACAGTATGGAGAAAATAGATTGTTGCTATCAGACAAAATAAAGTTGTGCCTTATCATTATTATATGGAAAACTATTTTGTCTTCTACATTTATCCCTGTGGTCAGGCAAAGCTATGATTCAAGGTGAGGTGAATTTCCAGGAATGCAGCACATTCCGCTGCCCTCTTCCCCATGAGTCCTACCTAGAGAATTACAAGCTTTCCAGCTGCTGTCCACAGGAAAGATGCTAAATTCCCATAAAGCAGTCCTTTTCTATTTAAAATTATTTTGAGTTTCATGTCAAGTCCAAATGCATTTTTGGTATAATCGATCTAACTTCCTAATCTGTTTTTGTAAAAAGAATGTTTAAAATGTTAAAATCAACGTATCTCAAGGCTTTCCTTAAATTATTAAACCTCCAGTGATTTAATCTGAGCTATTTTGTAGACATATTTTTACCAAAATATTGTTTTTCACATATTTTGTTAAAACATAAGAGTCTATTAAGAGTACTCTGAGCAACATCATAATGTTGCTAAAAATATTAGGAAGCAGCATTAACACTTCAACTCACTATATTCACATGACTCGGGAAGTCATTACCTCTTTGTATTTTTACTGGTTGTTGCGTTTGTGCAGAAAGAATAAGTAAACCTGAAACCAATATTCTACTTATGTGAGTTTTGTGAAAAGTAACAATGAAAAGGTTTGAAATGAGTGCAAATACGTCTTTTCTTTGCTTGTCTGTACATTATATTAGCTTATATATTTTTACCATCCATATCCATGAACGATCAAGTTGACAATTATAAAAATGGAAAATAAGTGATTCATGTTGGAAAATAGCTACCAGCCTTGGAGTCGGAAGACCTGAGTATAATTTCAGGTTATGCTTTGTCAAGCAACTGTGGTAGGTGGAGGTGGGGTGGGTGGGGGAGGAATAATAACGCCTGCTCTAATTGCCCATATAAGTTGTGAAGAGCAAATTTGATGATTTATACCAAAATATTTTCCTGAACTGTGATGCCTTGTGAACACAGGAGGAATTATTTTATCCATGAAAGAGCAAATATCTTCCCATGGGATTTGAGATATAAGAAACCACCTAAGCATATGAAAAATCTGGTTCACAGTTCAGTTATTAGCAATGCAAGGTCAGGCTTTCAGAAGATAACTGAATATATATTAGAGGAAAATGCTAGCTAGGAAATAGTTGTGCACTAACCAAGTTGAAAATGTTTGACTTTCATCTACCTTGACTGGCGAATATGGCTCTTTGGGGTTTGTTTTCATTTGAAAAACATGAGCACTGCACGCCACTGTGGTGTTCAGGGTAATATCAACCCACAGAGAGTATCACACACACCCCAGGAAGCCCTGGGGCCTTTCAAAGTGTGCCATCTGCTCCACCTTTAGAGTAAAGGGAGTTACCAACACATTTTGAAAGTGTATTATACGTAGCATAGCATATGACTTTCCATTCAAAGGCAGGACTCTTTTCCATTATCTCAGTAGTGCCTGATGAAGTGCCTTATACAGGTGCTCAACAAGGGGTTGCTGAATCAAAATGTTTCTGGAAGTGAGAATAAATGGAATTGAACAAATCGCAGGTAGTGTTAATGCTTAGGCAAGTATCTGGAAAAAATCTGCTAAATATGGAAAATGGCAAAGCAGGAGTGCTTGGAACTTAATCCAGCTCAATATTCTCTAAGTTCATTTATCTAACACCCTCAACCAGCCCACAAAAACAGGGAAACAAAAGCAAAAGCAAGCAGAATTTTAATAAACCGATGACGCCCCCAACACAACCTTTTGCCACCATGCCCACACACAAAGGACTTGAGAGACCCTCGTGTCTTCATTCTCATTTTAAACATGAATCTAATGAAGTCTAACAAGCCTCTTCCTGGTATCTCTCTCACATATTATTATAGAAGGGAGAAGGCAGGAGAATACTCTCCCTAGCACATTAGAAGACAAGTGTAAACACTCCAGTGATAACTAGAAATGATCATTGATAGCAAAGGAGGTGAAAACAATACTATGAAAAGCATCCGTAAGGAATTTCAAACAGTGTCGGTCTGGTGTCGTTTATGTATTGGGCAAACTGCTTTCCACATCCCAGTATCCCTTAGAAAAAGTCAAAATCACAGCCTAGAGCACTTTGGATGCTGATTTTTTTTTTTTTTTTTTTTTTTTTTTTGAGATGGAGTCTCACTGTGTTGCCCAAGCTGGAGTGTGCAGTGGCATGATCTCGGCTCACTGCACCCTCCATCTCCCGGTTTCAAGCAATCCTCCCACCTCAGCCTTCTGAATAGCTAGGATTACAGGCATGCACCACCATGTCTGGCTGACTTTTTTTGTATTTTTAGTAGAGACAGGGTTTCCCCATGTTGGCCAGGCTGGTCTTGAACTCCTGACCTCAAGTTATCCACCCACCTCGGCCTCCCAAAGTGCTGGGATTACAGGCATAAGCCACCATGCGCAGACTTGGATGTTAATATTGATGACCCAGAGCCAAAAAAAAAACAAAAACAAAACAGTGACATCATCTGCAGTACTGATGACCAGGAAATATGTAATTAATTTTTGTACTGATTACCAGGAAATATGTAATTAATTTTTGAAAGTGTGTATGTTAGATTTTGTCACAATCCCCAATGATTATCACCACCTCCCCACACACATACACACACACAAACCAGAGAAGTGAAGGAAATCAACATCCCCACCCAGGGCTACCAGGAGAGCAGAACTTATACCCACCCTGCCCTGGGCTCGACCCTATGGCTTGCTTTAGCCAATGGCAGATCAACAGGTGTGTCAGATGCCCTGTGTAAGCAGATGCTTTGAACAGCATTGCCAGTTTCCATCAGCAGTCCTGCTCCTGCCATGACAATGCCATGCCTCAGCCCAAGCTCTGGAGTGAGAAGAGCCACAGCTTGGAGCAGCATGGAGCCACCCCCACTCCATGAAACAGCAGGAAATAACCCATTTTTTGTTGTGAGCTTTAAAGGGTTCCTTGTGCAAATTCCGTATGCTTTAAAATATTTTATTTTTATTTGCTTGTTTTAAGTTGGAGCTTTTAAATAGTTCAAGTATGGAAATTCACATATCTAGAGACCCCCTTTTCCCCTACTGTGATAGATAATTGAGGTATTACTGTGAAGAGCCTCAGTTAAAATTGCACTTGAGGAGATGGTGGGAAAACAGCCACAAGCAGCCAAATGCAAAGTATTAGCTACATTGTGCCTCCTGCACCCCACAAGCCAGGATGCCTGGCCTCGTCTCCTTGAAGTTGGGGAGACAAGTCCTGCTGGGGCTGGGTTGGAAGGGGGATCTCAGAGGATGGAATTTTCATGGACTGGGGATATTGAAGATGATGTCACTCATTAAGATGTGGGTTAAGGACAGCTTTCTGTTTCTGGAAAACCAAGCACACCAGTACTAACTCGGAGCCTGAGAATGACCGACTGCGTGACTATGCACAAATTATTTCACCTTCTGCCTTGTTACCAAGGATTAATTAATCATTGCAAGTTGTCTCGCGACTCCACAATGCTAAATACAAATAGAGGAGACCCTCGAATTCATGGAGCTGTGACTCGTGGTCTTGAATATTCATGTTTAACCACCAGTCCACTCTCTCACCCAGCAACGACTCTTTGTTTTACTGAGTTCTGAGGGGTCCGCTTCTGTTTGGAAGGTGAAAGGGGGGCTGTACGTGGTGTGTGGCTGCAATACTGATGGCCTGTTTTGTTCTCCTGGGGAGATACTGTAAGGCACAGTGGCAGATTCACCTGAAGCTCATTTTTGCCCCTCAAAATTTCCCCTCATTAATTTTGCCAGTTTGAAATTCTCTAGACATACAAGATCTTTTAGAGTGAAAATGCACTTCAAGAGAAAATATAAAAACAGAACACTTATGAAGAAAGATGTTGGTGTGGGGTTGTCCCCGTTCTGCCCTTACTGTGTAATCTTGAACAGATCCCTGAACTTCCCTGAATCTCAGTTTTCTCATTTTAAAAAAAAAAAAAAAAGAGTGAGAATAGTTCCTACTTCATTGGTGTGTGGCTATGATAAACTAATGACTATGAAAGGTCTAATACATGGCACATGCTCAATGGATATTAGCAAAAATTCTTGCTTCTTGATTAAGAGTTGAGTGTCATCCACGTCTTGGAAATTGTGGGAAGTTGGAAACTCAGGAGAACAAAAAGAAAAAAGTGGAGTGGTGAGGGACTTTTGTCAGTCAGGGGCCGGAATGGGGCTGTAGGATCTGAGGAATGAAGGAGGAGCTGGCGATAAAATGAGGGGGTGAGGGGAAAAGGGAGCAAAAAGAGAGAAGGAAAGAAGACCAGACGTGAACTCTTTCAGTTGTGCCAAGGTCCTGGCACTAGTCCACGTGGTGCTGGAAGTTACTCCCTGAAGTCAGGCAACTGGAAAGCTAGGGCTCCAAAATTGTTTTCGCTTCTCAACCGGGTATCAGACCACGTGTCCCAATTTGGGGTTGCTGCGATAAGAATTGAGGTAGATAAAGTCGTTTGGAAGGTTGCAAACATGACCTTGGCCCAATTTCAACCCACTGCACCTGGTCCCCGTGAATCCTGCCCCACTTTTCCAGCTCACTTTGTGTGGCCGCATCCCTTTCCCTACTCTTCCACAGTGTGGGATGAAGGATTCAGCTCAGCATTCCCAGGAGCACCTAATGTCATGGTGTCTTTCCTATCATGGTGGTTTCATACATTTTTTGGATCATATTGTTTAATAGATTCAAAGTGTGTTTCCTACTGCAGCTACATTCACCTGCCATTGTCTCAAAGAGGAGGCCATAGGTGATGAAAGGTCCACAGGGGGTGATTGGCAGATATAGCTGAACAGAATTGGTAAACTGAATCAGGGCTTTATGAAAACAAAAGCCAAGTAACTCACTCTGCCTCCTTAATCTCTGGTAATAATTTACCTTAAGATGGAAATTTCAGCCTGGGAGTGGTGAACCTATCTTTGAGCTTAGCAGCTGTTTAATAAATGTAACAAACTCCAGCGTGGGCCCCTGTCAGAGTCCGTTAGTTCACATATGTCAAGAATTTGAATTTGAGCAACCTTATTCTTTCAGACATGGAAAGAGATGTTAGCTGGTCATTTGAAAGCCACTCAAAAGAACACTTCTGGATACTTGTCGAAGGAGGTGAAGTTTCTCCCATGGAGAACTCCTTCAGTTGTTGATGCCTAGGATAGACTGTGCGTTGGCATGTTTGCCTTCTTGGCAACTCTGGGAAGGATGAGCCTAATATAGTCCTATCAGCTACAAAATAATTGGCAGTATCATTAATCCTATCTTGTAAATGCTTAGCTGCCTCAGCCCATGCAAAGGTCTGAGAAGTCAGCCTTCATGGAAGAGACTTGCAACACCTGCTTGGCTGGGCTTCACTTTTCCTTTCATTGGTGCTAGTGGATTGATCGCTGTACTCTAGACCAGTACCGTCAGCAACAGCATCACCTGGGAACTTTCTAGAAATGCAATTTTAAGGCCGGGCACAGTGGCTCACGCTTGTAATCCCAGCACTTTGAGAGGCCAAGGAGGGCAGATCACCTGAGACCAGGAGTTCAAGACCAGCCTGGCCAACATGCTGAAACCTCGTCTCTCCTAAAAATACAAAAATTAGCTGGGCATGGTGGTGTGCACCTATAGTCCCAGCTACTCAGGAGGCTGAGGCAGGAGAATCACTTGAACCCAGGAGGTGGAGTTTGCAGTGAGCTGAGATCACGCTACTGCACTCCAGCCTGGGCAACAAGAGTGAAATTCCATCACCAAAAAAAAAAGCAATTTTGGTTGGGCTTGGTGGCTCATGCCTGTAATCCCAGCACTTTGGGAGGCCGAGGCAGGCGGATCACGAGGTCAGGGGATTGAGACCATCCACTAAAAAAATAAAAATAAATTAGCCAGGCGTGGTGGCGGGCACCTGTAGTCACAGCTACTCTGGAGGCTGAGGCAGGAGAATGGTGTGACCCCGGGAGGTGGAGCTTGCAGTGAGCTGAGATTGCACAACTGCACTCCAGCCTGGGCAACAGAGCAAGACTCCATCTGAAAAAAAAAAAAAAAAAAAAAAGCAATTTTATAGGCCTCATCCCAGAATCAAAAATGCTGGAGTAATTAACAAGACTTCTAGGTGATTCTGATGAACCCCTGCTCCACATTATGAATTAAGTACTTGAGCCTGGGACTCTTGTTTAAGGGTTGTTCTTCTCTTACATAGCTCTTTTAAAGTATCCAGTATTCTGAAGTTAGGAGGCATGTGTGGCAAAGATGTTTCTTTTGGGAAGAAAAGCTTCCTCAAAATCTAATTGCTACAAGGAAATCAGTAAGTTGTCAAGGAATTTTTTTTAAAAATCAGTACTTGGATTATGACACTAGCCTGGATCTTCATCTTTCTTGCCTGGCTTTATTCTCCAATAGAACTAATTAGCAATTTAATTATGCAAATTTTGGAAGATTTCTGATTTGGATTTAGTTCAAGCATGAAAATAGTGGTACATAAGGACATTTTTCTTAGTGAATTTGGAAACCATTGATTTGCAGTAGTCTAGTAGTCAAAATCCCTTTGAGCCAGATGGGCATTAAATATGCTGGCTTACTATTTGTGTAACTACAGTTTTAAAGGATTTATTGATCCAATAGTTAACCAACCAATGGCCAAATTAAAAATAATCCCTTCCAACTCTCTCCCGCAATTACGAGTAGACCACCACGTAGGTATGTTTTGTAAGAGATGATTTAGGAGTTAGATAGAAACAATCTTGAATTATTTAAATCATTTGTTATGCAAAAAAATATATAGAATTGTTTTGTGTGGCTCAGAAGAATAGAGCATGAGTAAGCATCTAGAAGAAAGGGGAAGGCAGATTTTTGTTCAATAAAAGGGAGAATTTCCTAATCTGAACTCTCACCCTAAACTAAACAGGCGGCCTAGTGAGTCCCTTGTTACCTACACAGGGACATTATTCACTGATGAGTGAGAAGTTTTATTCACTAAAGGTTGATGGAGGTGAACTTTAAGATCCTTTTCAGACTTAGAGATTCCACAGGTGTTTTCCAGAACACCTCCTTCACATTAGCTCTCCAGAGTCAGGCTTGCTAACCTCCTTTCTCATAGACAATCTGTTCCCTGAAGCCATGTTCCAAGGAGAAAAAGTAGAAGACCTGTGTGCCAGAGCATCACTTTTGCTGATTTCGCAAAAACGGTTTATGATCATTTACATGTTTCCTTTCGTGTGTACTTCAAGGATATGCTGTATGCAAGAGATCCTGATATGGAGGACCACGCATGTCAAATCCAAGCCTTTGTATTTTCATCCCTAATTGAAACTAAATACAGTCATGAAACACAAAGAAAGATCAGAGAGAACCAGCAAATTAACAAAACATCTAGAAGTCCACCAGGACTGGAGGTCTCGGTAAACTTTAGGAGCCCTGGTAAACTTTGCAGGCAGCCAGACTTAGTATACTTCTATTAATGATGACAGCTATTAATATTTTGAAATTGTCAAATGTTGTTCTATGACACATTTCATAATATTTCACCAGAGCGGGCCAAGGGAATGTTAGACTTCAGATTCACAACTTTATAAAGCATTTTCCAAATAAACCAAGCTCCTCACTGTAGTTGGAAAATAGTTGCTATGTTTGGCTAATCCACTCATCAGTAAAAACTGTTTTCATTTCCCCCCAATTTTTATGCAAATTTTATATATACCCTAATCAAGAGAACATGAGTACAGTCTTTATTTTGGTTTTTCCTTAATTAATAAACATCATCTAGCTTCCTTTCCATGCATGATGTTTTAGTAAGCTTGCAAATATTATTAAAGATTGCTTTTCTTTTTGAAGACAGACATTAAAATCAACCCAACTCTGTTGCACTATAATCTGTAATATCACATCAGGTTTTAATAAACCTCCTTTTTGCAGCACACATGTGCTTAAGACTTCATGGAAACCAAATCAGCAGAGAGAAGGGATTACTTTAGATGACTTTAAAATATGCATTGTTTGAAATGGCCTCTGGTGACCAGCTTTCATGAATGGCTGGCTTTACATGTGGGGCCCATCATCTGGTTTAATTATATCAGCTGCTTTGTGTGACAAGTGCTGTTCTTGTGTGTGCTGAGAAATGAAGGTTTACAACAAAGTAGAGTAATGAGTGAGAAAATAAATTCTGAAAGTGGAACACCACTGGGCGTTTGTATGGAAGAATTCTAAGGACTGGTCCACCTATAAACATCTATTTATAAAGACACTCCACAGTGACAGTAAGTGTAAATTTGCCTTATATGTCCATGGACCTAGATCATAATCTGAGCCTTTTCAGGAAGATTTATTTCACATATAAGATAAGTAACAGCTTAGAATGCTAATGTGGCTCTTAACATTTTCATTCTATAAATTCTTATGATAAAACTTCATAAAGGTTGCTCTTTTGTAACATTAGAATAAAATGCTAAGTTTTTATTAGCTAAAGTATTTCCCAACCTCTGTCCAGCAAGTAAACTAAGACAGATGTCATAAAGTTTCAAGGCACTACCGATTCATTATTTGAGTCTATAAATGTTAGGAAAATTATGGTTTTAGAAATCTCCTGTTGTATCTCTTGAGTTGTTAGTCTTTCTAAAAAAAGAAAAGAAAAGAAAAGAAATTGGCCAGACGCAGTGGCTCACGCCTGTAATCCCAGCACATTGGGAGGCCCAGGTGGGTGGATCACCAGAGGTCAGGAGTTCAAGACCAGCCTGGCCAACATAGTGAAACCCCCCTCTCTACTAAAAATACAAAAATTAGCTGGGTGTGGTGGTGCACACCTTAAATCCCAGCTACTCAGGAGGCTGAGACAGGAGAATTGCTTGAACCTGGAGGCAGAAGTTGCAGTGAGCCTGGATCGCACCACTGCACTCCAGCCCAGGCAACAGAACAAGACTCGGTCTCAAAAAAAAGGAAAAAAATAGAAATTGATAAATATCTCTATGTCTAGATAGTGATTTGAAGATAGGAAGGTGAATTTGATTGAATAAGAATATCATAGATTACACTAGTGTCAATGATAACCGACAGGCAATTTTTATTCATTATATGCTTTATTGCTAAGATTAATACAGTAAATTAATTTTCCTAGATGGGCATACTAGTTACTGAGTTTATTCTACTGTGATATTTTCCAAGACTGCACACCTGAATTTCACTAGAAATTTAAGTAGAGTTGCTCTTTTTACTTGATAATTGTAAAGCTGTGCTTGTTAGTCATTGAGAGAGGAGTCTAGAGCTGAAGGGGACCCGATATCTGAAGATAGCTCAGGGATTTAGGTACATAGTGAAGATGATTTTGTTATTTAAAGACTGAGAATTATGTATTTAACCATTAGGACAAACGATCTCAAAACGCTATTTCCCAGTACAACTTGTGAAGGAAGATTTTTAGAAATATTAATACATAAACTAATCTGAATTTTAAAGTTTCCTTGAAAATGTCTCCAAGCAAAGACATTGGCTTTAATAGGATGTTTGAATTTTTTTTTTTTTTTTTTTTTTTTTTTTTTGAGACGGAGTCTCACTCTGTCGCCCAGGCTGGAGTGCAGTGGCATGATCTCAGCTCACTGCAACTCCGCCTCCCAGGTTCAAGCAATTCTCCTGCCTCAGTTTCCCGTGCAACTGGGACTACAGGTGCCAGACACCACACACAGCTAGTTTTTGTATTTTTAGTAGAGACGGGGTTTCACCATGTTGGTCAGGCTGATCTCGAACTCCCGACCTTAGGTGATCTGCCCGCCTCAGCCTGCCAAAGTGCTGGGATTATAGGCGTGAGCCACCACGCCCGGCTTAGATGTTTGATTTTTTTTAAGGTTCTCCTGTAAGAAATACATTTTGAAAAAAATACAGCTAATCTCCATAATTTGCCTTGAGCTAGGAAAGAGAATTGTCTTTTGAAATGCGATTGCCTCCTTCACACTGTTTCCCAGAGCTTTCTTTCCTGGTCCTCTCTCTGCTTGTTTCCCCATTCTGCTGTGTTTAACACCTAGAAGAAGTTAGAGAGCATTATATTAGCAGTGAACTTGATGGCATAGAAAGTAGGCCAGTGGATGGTCGCGGTGGCTCACACCTGTAATCCCAGCACTTTGGGAGGCCAGGACAGGCAGATCACTTGAGGTCAGGAGTTCGAGACCAGCCTGCCAACATGGTGAAACCCCATCTCTATTAAAAATATAAAAATTAGCCAGGTGTGGTGGTGCATACCTGTAATCTCAGCCACTCAGGAGGTTGAGACAAGAGAATCACTTGAACCTGGGAGGTGGAGATTGCAGTGAGCCAAGATCATGCCACTGCACTCCAGCCTGGGCAACAGGTGAGACTCCATCTCAAAAAGGAAGTATGCCAGTGGGATTCTCTTGACCGCAGCTTCATTTATGTAGTAAAGTCAGGTGTTCCTCTTCCTACATACGACTGCGAGATAGTATTTCGAGAAATGATTTTCAGACAGTATATTTATGTTTCGAAACCGTTTCTCATAGTATGAGATAGTGTTTCCAGAAATGCTTTCGAAACATAAATATACCATCTAATTGTCTTTTTAAAAATATTTACTTCAACTTAAACGTATCTCGAGAATTGTGGAACTTTAAAAAATTTGCATTGTGCCAGATTATGTTCATCAGGAAAACAGACTAAAATGAAACATGTATAAAAAATCCCCGAATCTGTCGAAAGTATATTTTTAGTACCTAAGAATGATTTTTATAAAGAACTTTATACTGTGAGAAAGATTGTTTCTTCGTTACTTGAGATATGTGTCTGTGTGTGGGTACGTATATTTATACACATATCTTAAGTATGTGTGTGGGCATACACACGTGTGTGTGTGTATGTGTGGTGTGTGTGTGTGTAGAGAAAGAGAAAGACATGGGGTACTAATGAAACATAAAGTTTGTGGCATAGACATTAGTGCTCAGCAAACACTGTGGTCTGCTAAATTTTCGAATGCCTTTGCAGTTGAGTGGGGCCACATGACTAATCACATCCAATGAAATGTTAGAAGTGAAGTGGGTCACTTCCAGGTTGAAGCCCTGAAAAGCTCCTGCAAAATTCTTGAGCTTATTTTTCCCTTGCGTCTTGGTCTACTTATTGCAGCAACAGGACAACACTGCCCCCGTCAGTGTGCATCCATGCATGGCTGGGCAGAGCAGAGCTCTCTGCCATCCTGTGTGTGACTTGCAGTATGAGTGACAAATATGCTTTTATCATATTTGGAATTTCTTTGTTATTGCAACAAACTACTTCTGCTGACTAATGCAGTATCTCAAGGTACTTCAGTACAAATAAGCTATAAATGTATAAAACCAAAGGCCAATTTAATGAAATTTAATGTAATAAATCATATATTTTAAGACCTAGCTAAGATGCCCAAGATCACATTCTAGTTCTTTTTAACAATATTGCTGTCCTTCCACCAAACCCACTTTATTTTTTTTATCAACTTTTATTTTAAGTCCAGAGATATATGTACAGGATGTGCAGGTTTGTTACATAGGTAAATGTGTGTCATGGTGGCTTGCTGCACATGTTATCCCTTTATCTAGGTGTTAAGCCCAGCATCCATTAGCTATTCTTCCTGATGCTCTCCCTCCCCCAACCCTAAAGACCCCCCAACAGGCCCCAGCATATGCTGTTCCCCCACATGTGTCCATGTGTTCTCATCATTCACCTCCCACCTATAAGTGAGAACATGTGCTGTTTGGTTTTCTGTTCCTGTGTTAGTTTGCTGAGGATAATGGCTTCCAAGTTCATCCATGTCCCTGCAAAGGACATGATCTCATTCTTTTTTATGGCTGCATAGTATTTCATATAAATCCACTTTAACTGAAGTTTCCATTGCCTCTTCTTTTGGAAATCCAGTTGTCTCTTTGTTCTCATTCTCTTGGATCTCACTGCCACTGTTGAAACCATTGATCATTTGGACCACAAGTGGTCACCAATGACCATTATTAGTCCCTTTAGACACTTTGTAACATATGCTTCAGGAATATTGAGTTCTTCTGGTGGTTTTCATAATATCTAGATCAGTTTGCTTTCCTTTGTCCTGTTTATTTCATCCGAAAGAAGCTGGACAAATTTTAATTTGGACTTTATGCATTCTCTAAAATGCCCTTCAGAAACTTGTTTTTATATGATTTTAGTTCCTCCTTTTATGAGGCAGAGTCTCAAAGGTACATTTCTTGCTTCATCCTTCTCACTCTTCAACTCTCACTTAATCTTTCTCAATCTTCAACTCCATCTGTTTTCTTCCTCCCCGAGAAGACAGAGAGAAAAACCTAGAAAACTTAAGTTTATTTATTTCTATGTTTTGTAATGCAACCGATTATTGAAAAAATTCAATATATACATGAATTCAGCCAAAAAAATAAAACCTGTCCCTCTCCCTCCCCATACACCAGGGATAAACAACACTCACCACTGTGTGAATAGATGACTTTTGAAGATTCCTTCCAATTCCAGGATTCACAGTGTTGGGTGGGAGGAGGAGAGGAGAAAGGAAGATCTCATCATTTAGTCAAATACTTCCCCACAGGTACTCCAGGTCACAAGCATACACTTTTCAGCCGTCATTGTTTGTTGGAAGAGGATTTATTATTCGAGGAGAGTAAAAGTGTTACTACACCAGGAGGGGATGATTGTCTATCTTCTTTGCTTGGAGTTGTAATAAATTAGACCAGGAAACAGGCTTTCTGGAGATTAACAGTAGGTGAACTTTGCCAGTTATGGGGTTGTTAAAAGAAGAAATTAGCTTCTTCGTGGATTCACGTATATTATAAAGAAGATAGCACATCCTGAAGGCTTACTCTAAAGAAAAGAAGTAATCTCTGGGAGACTCAAAAGCCAAAATTAATGGGAAAGGGCCATGTTAACTGATCCTAAGAAATGTGTGTAGACAGTAATGTGGGATGGGAGGATGAGATGTGGGTACCAGCTTCTTGCTGGCGTAATTCTACTTTGCTTGCCTCTGACAATAATCTACGTGTGTTCTGGCTAAATTCAGCTTCACATAACTACATAATCTCCCCTGCCCCTGCTGTTTCAACTGGTTATGGTGTCCCTTTTTTCTCTGGCCTAACTATAAAGTGCCATTGCTTTGCACTAGAAATAATTCTTTTGCCCCATCCTAGAGAAGTTTTTTCTGTGGCAAGTGGGTTGTTCTGACCCTGTCCCTTGTATACTTTAGCTGTGTGGGCATTCATTTGTAAAATTTTGTGTTATCCTTGGGGAATAAAAAAACACAGAATTTTATCACTCATCAACAACTTTTATCTGAGACCAGGCATTTAGAACTGAGGACAGTTTCAAGGCTTTAAGGAAAAAAAGTAAATGAGAAGCTTGTGACTAGGGCCAGACCTAGAGCCTTAAATGTGAGAGTCTGGGCTTAACTATAGAACAAGGTACACTGTAAGTCAGCAATTCTCAAACCCTTTGGTTGGGCTCAGTATCCCTTTATATAATTAAAATTTATTGAAGACCCTTACCCCAACAGTTTTTATGTGGATTATAAATTATTAATACTTAGAAGTGAAAACTGATAAAATTTTAAAATATTTGATTCTTTTGAAAATAATAAATCTATTATATGTCAACCTAAATGACATATTTTATTTTAAAAAGCTATATTTTCCAAACAAAAAAAATTGTGAATAAATTATGAATTCGTTTTACATTTTTGCAAATGTCTTTAATGTTTATCTGAAAAGAAGAAAGTTGAATTCTTATTTCCGCTTCTACATTCAATCTGTTGAAATACATTGTTCTGGCTGAAGTACAGTAATAAAATCCAGACTCACATGAATACGTAGTTGGAAAGGTAGAAGCATTTTAATAGCTTTTTCAGATACTTGTGGATATTCTTTGATACTACAACAAAACTTGGCAAGTGATAATTCATTAAAGGTTAGCTGTGTTAAGAAACTTGAAACCATGTCAGGCCGGGCGCGGTGGCTCAAGCCTGTAATCCCAGCACTTTGGGAGGC
This sequence comes from Rhinopithecus roxellana, assembly GCF_007565055.1. Taxonomy (NCBI): domain Eukaryota; kingdom Metazoa; phylum Chordata; class Mammalia; order Primates; family Cercopithecidae; genus Rhinopithecus; species Rhinopithecus roxellana. Next base: position 131,403,545 of record NC_044557.1, on the reverse strand, counting down.
CGAGACGGGCGGATCACGAGGTCAGGAGATCGAGACCGTCCTGGCTAACACGATGAAACCCCGTCTCTACTAAAAAATACAAAAAACTAGCCAGGCGAGGTGGCGGGCGCCTGTAGTCCCAGCTACTCAGGAGACTGAGGCAGGAGAATGCCGTGAACCCGGGAGGCGGAGCTTGCAGTGAGCTGAGATCCCGCCACTGCACTCCAGCCTGGGTGACAGAGCGAGACACCGTTTCAAAAAAAAAGAAATATGAAACCATGTCAATGAACTTTTCATTCTGTTACAATAGAATCCAGTGGTCATCTTGTACTTTGAATGAATATTTTACTCATATAAGATTTTATAGCACTGTGATCATTTGGGAAATTTGGTTCACTGAACTATGCAAATATTCTAAATGTTGACTCATTTCATTTTACAATATCAAAAAATAACATTTGTTAACATCACTATCGTTGTCATCAGAAAAAGTTTTACTTATTGGAAGTCTGCCAAGTGGAGTATACAAGTTTTCCAAAATTCTCATTTTAGCTTGAAAGGTAGATTTCTATCATTGGTAACAAACACTGTCAATTGTTTCCCTTGAAATGATAGGCTTATTTCATTCATTATTTGGGAAAATGTCTGCCAAATATCCAAGTCCAAAAAATTCTTTTAAGTAAAAGTAATGTTTCATTTTTTTGTTTAAAGCCACTTTAGCTTGCAGCTCAGCCACCCTCATGCCTTTCCTCAAGACAGCCATCATACTCCCCCAGCCAACAAGGGACTTTGAGTGAACCTCCTGTCTCAGAAAACAGAACAGTGAAAAGAAAATATGTGCACTCGAGGTCAAGGTTTAATAAAAGTAGTGATTTTACTGCCTCATCTTAAGTGAAGCTGGGTTTTTTTTGTTGTTTTTGTTTGTTTGTTTTTACCATATGTGAAGCTTTTATCGTTCATGCTAAGACAAAAGCGGAAAGTGGTTCTACCTACCATTGCTCTTACACCATCTGTAGAAATGTCAACACAGTGAAGAAAGCAAATAATGTGTCAGTATTCTTATCAAAAATAGTTCTGAACTCATGAACCTCCCAAAAGGGTCACAAGGTCCCCCAAAAGTCCCAAACTATACTTTGCCGCCGTAGACAAAAGCAGGGTGCTTTCGATGTATTGGCCACCATCCCCTCTAGAGACCTAGCACCAAACAGCCCAGCCAAAGGGGGGACTGGGGAAGACAGAGGTCCCCTTAAACCTTTGGGAGCAACAGGGCTTGAGTTTAGATTGGGGTATTGCGGGACAAACATATGTGACCTAAACTTTCTATCCAGTTGGCTGGACATCTTTCCAGTCTTTTTTTGTTTTTCTTTTTCTTTTACATGTGACTTGAAACATTTAATGCCACTTTTATAATTTGGCTTGACCACCCTAAACAAAGTCCTGTAAACTTTCCACACCAATTGGCCATAACTACAACTGCTGTTGTCATTTTATGGCTTGGAGTCAAAGGAGCTTATAACCTGGTCTTGATCGGTGAAGAATAAAACACTGTTCTTCAAACTCACTTTGTATGTGTGAGAAAAACCTTTCTACATTTCTTTCATTTTCTACTCTTTCTCAAGACCAATTGCTAGTCTCTAAGGACTCCTGTTGTCCACCACAAAGTATCCAATTCAAACATTGCATCCTTGTCTCTTCTGTCAAGCTCTGCATTTTGTCTGTCAGGATTTTTTTCCCTTCTTTACTTCTTTTCCTTCTGGAGCTGGAAACCAGGGAGTAAGAGGATGACAGGCTTTGAAAGGTCATTTTCGAATAAAGAATTGTCTGTGTGCAGTGTTTCTAGAATGGCATGTTTTGTGTGTTTTAGTGAAGGAAGATGAGATAAAAGAGAGAGAGGACTCTTGCTGGCCAGACTAGGTGAAAAATTCAATTTTCTTGACCACTTAATGTATATCCTTGTAGGTACGAATTCCCTGAATTGAATGGTGGTGGTGGTGGTGGGGGAGGCTGACCAAAGGGTCCAAAGTTCTAGTGAGACAGGCGGAATAAACTTTCAAGATCTGTTGCCCAGCAAGGTGACCACAGTTAATAACAATGAATTAATCGTATGCTTCAAAAATGCTAACAGAGTAGATTCTTCAATGTTCTCACTACAAAAAAAAATGATAAGCACTTAAGGAGGTAGACTGTTAATTAGCTTGATATAATCATTCCCCAAAGTACGCATTTATCAAAACATCAAATTGAGCCCCGTAAATATATATAATTATCATTTGTCAATAAAAAATAAAAATTTTAGTTAAAAAAATAAGATAAGCCGTGGCAGAAAATAATGTAGATCTTTTCTGCACTTTTCATTCACCAGAAGGGAAGTTCGCTTCGTAGGAAAAAACCGCTCTATCTTTTCCATATTAGGAAATGATTTTTGACGTAGTTTACACAAAGGTATCATTAAAGCTAATTTGCTTTTTCCTAAAGGAAGAAGTAAAGTAAATAAGATAAAGAAAAGAATAACTGGCAGTGTTGACTGGGTTCCAGCAAAGGTTAACAGCATCTGAATTGTCAAGAACTTCCAGTTTCTAGTGTTGCTGATTATTTAAACTCAAATGCCACTGTTTGTCTAATGCAGTGAGCCTGAAATTGTTCCTCCTGGGTTGCTACTGTCAGCAGAGGTTGGTTTACACTATAGTGGGTGCACAAAGGCCCTCTTCACGAACTCTCCCTTCACACACCTCTGCAGGCTTTGAGAGGTGAGCAAAGTTTCACTACTTAAAGAACCAACCTCTTAAGAAATTTCTGTATTTAACAATTTAGCCCGACCCATGCTTTGTGAGAACAAGCCATTGTTTGTCATGTTATTCCTTTAGTTTTCCTGTCCCTTCGTGCCTGTATCAAGTTTCTCATGATTTAAAACAAATGCACAGAAGTCAGTCAGTGCAGAATAATTGCAGGCTTTCAGTGTTCGCCATGCACAGCAATCACTGTGGAATCACCCTGAGTTATTAAGAAGAAAGCACCAAATCTTACATTAGTGACTTCTACAGAGCTCCGTTATCAATTGGAGCTGGCTTGTGTGTTGCAGATAATGTAGTCAGGACTGCCTGGCTGCAGACACTAGAGTTTTGTTTAAAAACCTATTTCTTCTTGTCTCTTTCTCTCTCTTGCAGTATAATTACAGGCTGCAGAGTGAAAAGCATTAGAACTGTTTACAAAACAGCTCATAAAGTTAAAATATGTGTGTGTTTGTGTAAAACAAAATAATGTATATGGTATCCAGTCTTTCTTCTTTCACTACCCCTTGTCACCCTCCAGAATTAAGGGCATGAAGTTGAGAGATGGAGCCCTTTCCTCCTGCTATGCGATGCTTACACTTAATTAGTTATGCCTACTTATCCAATGCCAGTTTATTGTTGCAGATCAAAATACAGATTCTCAGGTGTATGGGGACTGAGTGACTGATGAAACAGACTGCTATCTAATTAATTTTAGGGCAGCCTAAATTCCCAAAAAGATGTTCCCTCATGACATATGAGAGAAAGATTTTATTTTTTTAATGAGCCCTTTGCTATCTTTCCAAGAGAAAAGCTTTCAGCAGGTTAGTGTTCCAAAGTGAGAGGGGCATTTTTCCAACCCTTTCCAAAGCCTCCTTCTGTGCAGCTTTGCAAAGATTTTGCAGCTCGCCCTTCTGGATTTTATTTATTTATTTTTTAATGTGGAAGGGTAGCCGCTAACTCCAGCCTCAGGGCCAATCAATCATTTTGCTTTGCAGGTTTAAGATCTGCAGCAAAGCAAAACCCCTGTGCTATCTGTGCCTTACCGGTCTTGCCAGCAGTAAGCCTGGTGATTGACAATCAAAAGGGTGTTCTGTCCACTTAGGTGCCGGCACAAGCTGAGGACAGAGGAACCAACCTTGCACGGAGGAAGCACCTTTTCCTTCTGGTGATTGATTGGTGGGGGACAGTGAGGAGGTTTTCAGAGGCTGGACAAAATTGTCCCAGTCACTTACTATGAAGTCTTTGTCAGCAGAAAAGACTCTCCTGGGTAGTGAATGATATAATGCAGCTGACAAATGACAGGTGTGGCGTGTGTTTCGTTCTGCTTGCTAGGTACTCAGTATCACACGCAGGTGAGTCAGCGCTCCCCAACACGCCCCTTGCGCCATCTGCTTCCCACATGCAAACACTCGTTCCCAATGCTCTGTTGTTTCCCTGGCACTGCTGGCTCTTCCTAATCGATCGTCAGCTCTGTTGGGGATGTGTAAAGTACTGTCAGAGTGTGAGCAGGGCGATACCTTACCACCCTTTTATGGAGCTGATTATGAAATGAAGATAGCATTTGAGTCATTTGTTAGCAGTTCTGAAAGTTGTTTCCTTCTGTTCCTCCCTTTTGGAGCACAGAAGAAAAAATATATATAATATATACACATATGATATGCTGTTGCAAGAGACTACTTCAGATCGAAAATCTGTTTTTAAAATCGTTGACTGATATTTCCTTTGTATTTTTTTCTCCTCCTTCCAGGACCCTATCTGCAGATGTTCTGAATACCTCTGAGAATAGAAATTGATTATTCAACCAGGATACCTAATTCAAGGTATTAGCTCTTGTCAGAAAGCTTTTACATTTGAGCTCTGTGTTGGAAATTCTATTTTGGCAATGAATTGAAAGAGGAAAAGTTGGAATGAGAATAAAGGACAAAAGTGAATTTGCAAAATAATCAAGTGCTTAAAAAACTACCCAGCGCTTGTGAGGGTTTGCTATTTCTGACTCATGTACAACCCTGTCTCTGCCAGCTTATGTGCCAATACTGACTTATTTGTAGCCCTTTTTCTGCAACTGTGCTTGGAGTTTGGATTTCATTTTAGTCTCACCGTCTCCGTTTTTCTCTGACTGCCCAGAACTCCAGAAATCAGGAAACGGAGACATTTTGTCAGTTTTGCAACATTGGACCAAATACAATGAAGTATTCTTGTTGTGCTCTGGTTTTGGCTGTCCTGGGCACAGAATTGCTGGGAAGCCTCTGTTCGACTGTCAGATCTCCGAGGTTCAGAGGACGGATACAGCAGGAACGAAAAAACATTCGACCCAACATTATTCTTGTGCTTACCGATGATCAAGATGTGGAGCTGGGTGAGACACTGGACTCTTCACTTGTTAGTCTCTTTTGTTCAGATGCTTTATCGAGTCACAGGATTATCAGTAGACATTCTGAGGTTTTGCACTTAATTATTGCACCTTAACCAACACCCTAGTTTATGCAATGAACTTGTATTGATCCTAAGGCAATTGGTTTGTGTTTCAGCATTACTTTTCTGATGTTATGCTTTTGAAATGGTCGGGGAAGGGGCCTGGGGGAGTAGGACGATGGAGGAAGAGGGTCAGCACTGAAGACTGTAGAAGTAAAGGATTGAAAACCCTCCATTAAGAAATTGTAAAAATACTTGGGCAAAGTTGTTTCAGAGAGTATGAGGATGTGACTGTAATTCTATGCAATGGATATGAATATAGACTGATACTAAAGGAACTTTCAGTGGTTATTATTATTAGAATGGATTACTTATTCACAGTTTGTCATAGTAATCATTAGGTAATTGAAAGTTGCAGTGTTCTATATGTCTTTGCGTAGAGAATTCACTTACTACTATCTTAGATATGATGCTTTTTTAATTAGCTTGCCTAGGCTAATTGTAGAGCACCCAGAAAGCTTGCCAAAATCTAGTGATTCTAACTTAACTTCTGTATCATCTGATTGGGTTTCTTCTCTTCTCACTGTCTTCAATGGTCCAGCCCTAGGGTCTTGTTCATAAGCCGAGGGCCAATTCTTCTAGTGCACCTAGTGCAAGGCCGATAGAAAGCTTGCCCCTACAAGATGTCACCACCGCTCCTCAGTTCCTTTCCTGAACTCAAATTCATTGCTCTCAGGCATCACCCAGCTGTGCTTAGCCATCACATTCAACCTGACTGCGAGTCGAATCTTCTAGCAGAGCATGCTGGGCTTCTTTACAGAGCTCCTGCGGCTCAGGTTCTTGAGGATAAAACTCTCCATGCTGGCACTTGGTCTCCATGGAAGGGGACTTTGGTTTCCCACTTGAAACCAAACAGTGGGACCCCAGTAAAGTTAATTCCTTGGGTTCAGCTAGAAGCAAATGCGCTAAAAAGCCAGCAGAGGTCATTATTGTTGAAATTGATTTGCAGAGTCAACCAACCCTTTTTTTTTTTTTTTTTTTTTTTTTTTTTTTTTTTTTTTTTTGACAAGGGTATTGATTTTCAGGCGACAGGCCAAAATGAAAGGTGTCACAAGTACATGAGTATGTATTTAGGACATATGGTGTTAGTATGTATGTAAGTGATGGTTTAAATGTTTTCATTCACTTACAGAGCAAGTTATTTTAGCTTTTTCAGAGCCTTGTGGGTCCATTTCAAGTTAGTTTAGTACCTATTATGTTAATAGCACAGTCTCTGCATGAGGATTGCAATGTTAAACGTATCCTTGCCCTCTGTTTGACCTCACACCTGAACTCACCTTCCTTATCATCTCACCCATTCATCACTTTTGCTACAGCTGAGATCTCTGGATCTTCTCATCTCTCCCAGTTTTTCCCTCACCGGTTTGTCACCTGGCCTGCCTGCCTCCTCTAGTCTTGGCCTCTCTTGCCCACCCTTCCCTCCACTGCCAGAGTTATCTTTCAAGTATCCATCTGATCAGATCACTTTTCTGCTTAAGTCCCTTCTGCGGTTTCCCTTTGCCACGAGAGTAAGCCCCTCTCCTCTGTGGGCAAATGAGTTCTGAGCCATGCGGCCCCTACCTGTCCCCAAGGCTGTTTCCCTTTCCCCCACTTTCACTCTGTACCTCATAAACACAATTGCTGTCTCCCCAAAGATGTCTGGTGGCTTCACCCCCATTGCCTCTATCCATGCCTTTGCGCATCTCGTCCCCTCTGCCTTTTCCTCGTTCTCCACCTGGAGAAACCCTACCTGTTCTTCATAACCCAGTTCATGTCATGGGCTTAGTGTTCCCAAACCAAAACCACCCTCCCCTCCAGCAGCATTGATGGAACTTTCCTTTGCACCCCAAGAACATGACTCCAGCATGGTGCACATTCCACCATGCCCCTCCATGCCTGTCCCTTCCACTTGACCAAGATCAACCAGAGAGCAAGGGTGTGTTTTATGCTGCACTCCTCATGCACTCCTAGTGCCTGGGAATATAGTGGGCACTAAACTAACTTGAAATGGACCCATAAGGCTCTAAACAAGCTACAATTCCCCGAAATAAATATTAAGTATTCATCACGATCTACCTCTTCAATATACAGCACTGTCTTTAAAATATATTAAGAAATTGCTCATAACTTTATTTTTTAACAGAATTCAAATTTTCAGCCTTGTCCTATAGTTCATTTATTCATCCAGTAAATATCTTCTGAGCAGTTACCAAGTATTGCCTTGTGTTGAAGGCATGCAAATATCATGGTGAAGGGTTGTAGACCAGGCTTGGTCCAGTCCACTCAGATGTTTCCTACATATTTGCCTTTAACTCCTTCCTTGATTTTCTAGCCAGATAACATGCTAAGAACTAGCTCATTGGCTGGGCGTAGTGGCTCATGCCTATAATCCCAGCACTTTGGGAGGCTGAGGCGGGCGAATCACCTGAGGTCAGGAGTTCAAGACCAGCCTGGCCAACATGGTGAAACCCCGTCTGTACTAAAAATACAAAAATTAGCCAGGCATGGTGGCGGGCACCTGTAATCCCAGCTACTCAGGAGGCTGGGGCAGGAGAATCACTTGACCCGGTGAGGCAGAGGTTGCAGTGAGCCGAGATCACACCATTGCACTCCAGCCTGGGAGACAGAGTGAGACTCCGTCTCAAAAAAAAAAAAAAAAAAAAGAACTAGCTTATTTAACCCTCACAACAACTCTAGGAAGTAGTTACTATTCTCTCTTTGATTTATGTATGAGAAAAATGAGGCTTAGAGAAGTCATGTAGCTTGTGATGAGCAAGTAAATGGTGAAACCCAGACCTGTATTAGATCTGAGTCTCCACAGCTGTGCATTTAACCACTATCCCTTCTGTTAATCAGCCATCTACAAATAGTTATTCAGTGCCTCCTGAAAGCAATCTGCAAATGCATAATAATATTCTAGGTTTGGGGAGAGAGGGAACAGAAGCAAAAGATGGGCCACTGGCAAAACAAAATGACTAGGAAGTGGAGTGAACTGTGGGTTGAAGGTCCGGAGAAGAGCTCCTTTCCTGGCAGAAAAGTCATGCTCTTCATAGTGGTGCCCGCTTGATGGAGACTTTTCCTTATTTTTCTATAATATGCTCATAATCCTTCTAGAACATTATTGCCCTAGATTTGGGGTGTTTGTTGTTTTGTCTTGTTTTTTATCATCTTAACCGTTTTTAGGTGTATGGTTCAGTACCGTTAAGCACATTTATACTGGCGTGCAACCCATCTCCAGAACTCTTTTCATCTTACAAAAGTAAAACCCTATGCCCATCAAACAGCAACTCCCCTTTCTCTCTCCCTCAATCCTGGCAGCTATCATTCTACTTTCTGTCTCTGTGAATTTGGCTACTCTATGTACCTCATGTGGGTGAAATCGTACAGCATTTATCTTTTTATGACTGGCTTATTTTACTTACCTTCATGTCCTCAAGGCTCATCCATGTTGTAACATGTGTCAGAGTGTCCTTCCTTTTTAATGCTGAATAACATTTCATTGTATATATGTACCACATTTTTTTTACCGATTCATCCACTGTTGGAAATTTGAGTTGCTTTCTCCTTTTCCCTATTGGGGATAATGCTGCTGTGAACATGGGTGTACAAAGAGCTCTTCAAGACTTTCCTTTTAGTTATTTTGGAGCTACACCCAGAAGTAGAATTGCTGGATCATATGATACTTGTATTTTTATTATTTTGAGGAACCACCTTACTGTTCTCCATAGCAACTCACCATGTTACGTTCCCTCCAACTGAGCATAAGTGTCATAATTTTTCCACATCCATGCCCACACTTGTTATTTTCTGGTTTTGTTTTTAATAGAAGCCATCCTGATGGGCATAAAGTATCTCATTGTCACTTTGATATGGTTAGGTTTTGTTTTGTTTTTTACTCCAGTGCAATTGTTTTTGCCAAGTGCTTTAATAAATCTTCACCTAATGCAAACCTTTTTGCACCTGTAATGCTGTAGGCAATTTTGGCTACTGTGCCTCCAAAAAGAAAATAACAGACTTAGAAAAGACTTAGAAGAACAATTATGAAAATTCTAATAGAATACTTTTCTCATTGGGAAAGCATAAAACAATCTTATCTGTTTGTCTAGAAAGATGAAGGCTGACAAGGGCTATAATCAAAGTTTATAAAATCAAGCCAGGGAGGAAAGCATTAGTTCATCATGAGCAGGAGCCCTTCCCTTCACTTTCAGGACAAATAAACTATTACTCTGTAAAGGGAGTAAGATACATAAGGAATTCATTAATAAAAGTGCTAGAACCTTGCATGTGGATGACACTTTATCTTTTTCCAAAGAACATTTTGTTCACATTATTGTGAATGAATACTGCCATCTCACTTGAGTTGGGTGGGCAGGACAAAGATCATCATCCCAGGAGGAAACAGCCTGTGGAAAATGAAATGACTTAACCATCGTCCTCTTACTTCTGAATTTGCTTTTCCCACAACTTAAGAAGTTGTTCAGGTTGTGCCTATACCCGTAAGTACTTCAGGGTTTTAGGCTAGAATAATGAGTGGAAGATTTACAATTTTTAAGCTCAGTAAACACGCATGGAAGTGATCAACATGAAGTTCGGGATAATGGCTACCACTGGGGAAAAAGTGATGACCGAGAGCATCAGCACATTCACATTCTATTTCAAAACTGAAAAACTATATATCTGAAGGAATATAATCATGTTAAGTTTTGTTAAAGCTAGGAGATGTATATGTATTCTGTTATACCCTGCACTTGAAATATTTTATAAATCAGAAGGGAGAAAACAAAAAGTGTTTGAGGGACTCCTCTAACTTTCTGAGACTAGCGTCAAAGAGATTGGGCTATAAATTTTTCCCAAAAGACCCTTGGTGCCACTCTGAGAAACAAAATATTGAGCAGATTATACCATTGATCTGACTCAATATGGCATTTCTTACATTCCTAGGAAATTGGCCTGACAGGAACATCTCAGTAACACTCGCCGGATGTTTTTCTTAGATCATATGTAGAAGGAAGCTATGAGTACATGGAGATACTTTGTTTCTTTAAAGCAGAAGCCAGAACACAGGTATTCAGACCAGAGCTAGCCCACAGATGTGTATTGTTTGATGAGCATACTTTTCAGAATGAAGCCAATATTTAAAAATCATATTTTAAAATATATATAACATATTAAAAAATCAGATTCTGACATTTCTTGAAAATTCAAAAGAATGAAGGCTTGCATTCCCATGAAGCAGTCATCACTTAGATGTTTGAAATGGAGCTGCAGCTGCTCTCGGACACTGGGATCCCCCATTACTGTGCTGTCCCTCGATACTTACACCAAGGTACGGGTGCCATTTATCATTGACCATACTGCTGTTTTTCTTATAGTCAGGAAAAGCTCTATAAACCATGTCTCTATCAAAGGTAAAACAATGAAAAGACCCAAAAGTCCTCTGACTTTTCTCATACCTGGCTGCCTTTGCTTGCCTACCTTATCTGTGTAGCCCTGTAGGCATGTTAACTTCTTCCATTCCTGTAAGTAGCTTTTAATGGCCTTGTCCTCTTTTGGAGGGGCCAGGAGGAAATAATGAGTCTTAGTGACCTGGAAACATTCCAGACTAATTTATTATCTTCTCTTTTTTCCCTTGTTCTCCCAACTGGCTTTTCCCCCTTTGGTTTTAGCTAAAAAACATCTTTTTTTTTTTCCTTGCCAATTCCACAGTTTGGGTAGAAAAAAAATACCATTTAATTTTGTTATTTTTTTTAGATGCTTATGCTTTTAGAATTAGAATATTCAACAGATCATACAGGCATTTTCACATAGGAAATGTCACTGTTTCATGTTTCATACCTTACTATGAAAATAACTGTTGGCATGTGAAAATGGCAGGGAAGTATCTAATACAAACGACTTAAATATTTAAAGCATTAGCCTTACTTCATCATGAAAGAATGATATCGACAAACACCCCTCCACAATCAGTAAGAGCTGGGTTTGCTTGTTGTTGTCACTCATTGAACTGTGAATGCTGTAATCCACATGGAGTATCTCTCCAGGAAGCCAGGTACATATGAATCCCACCTGTCTGGGACTTCCGTAAGTGATAATGACAATATTTACTATTGAATTTCTGGTTCTGCAAGTTTCTCTGGACATGACAAACAGGTTTGATGAAAATTTTAATGTTTAATAATACAAAATACTGCATATTCAAATGCTAAGATATATGTATCGGGAAACGTAAAACTTTGCTTTAAAGTTTAAACATGTCAATAAAGTAATTCAGGATCTCTGTGTGATTTTAGCAAAGTCATCCAAATTAGGGGGACATTTTCTCCCATCCTTTTTCATGCAAATGATTTTTATATGAAATAATTCTGTATGAAATGATTTTGGGAATCAAGCAGTTGGAGTATATAGAGTGATTTAAATTCCTCACTATGGTTGTCTAGCCACAACCTATCACATACTCCATCCAAAGCACTACTCCTGGAGCCTTGATTTTTGACTGTGCCAACATTGCAAACATGGTGGATCTTAATGGATTCCTGAAGGGTGGCACTTTTCCCACTCCCAGCCACCACTGACCTCTTCAGCATCCTGGCCCACAGCCGATGGCTATCACAGCACTCCCCATCCTGCAAGAGCAATGGCAGATGTTCTCAGTCCCAACCTGGAACTGGGGCACTGGGACAGTGTATCTTGGCAGTCCTGGGACTCGGCTGTGGCCTGGACCTTCCCTCTCATCAAGCCAGCCCAGTCAGCAGTGCATGCACACCAGCTACACAGTCATAGTCACGCTAATTCAGAGCATTTGTGTCTGGCTCCCACCTCACGGGACAACTTAAAATAACAATGAAGTTGGGCTTTTTGCTTGGGCTGAGGAGTCAGTGTGTGTATACAGGGGAAGAATTGATATTTGTATTTGAAAAGCAGTATCAACATTTTAGGTCTTACAGCATAGAAAAGGTAGTTGACCTCTGTTCTGTCCTCCAGCTTTTGGACTTCAGATGTAGGATTACAGAAAAGAAGATGGAAGAGGCAGGAGAAAATCTAATGTGATGGGGTTGGGGTGAGCACATAGGGCAACCACAGCCACGTCGGCACACTCCTTGTAGGAAGTGCTTTGATGGCATCGTGCCGCTTGCTCAGCAACAACCTTGTAAACTAGTCGGAGTGGGGAGTGCTATTAGAAGCTCCATCTTACAGATGAGAAACGCAAACCAAAGGAGGATAAATGACTTGCTCAAGCTAATCTGTGGCAAAATCCAAATGTTTTCCACATGTTCAAGTCTAGGGCTCTTTCCCTTCTCATTTTTATCCTCCTCACCACTGCCTTGTGAATCTGGTTATGAGTGTTCAGCTTCACAATTCATATCATTCCTATGAAATAATTGTTCTAATAACTGAGAATCAGCACCGTTTGCATTTCAGGCACCAAAGGCCTGAAACCTACAGAAGTGAAGAGCTTCAGCTTAAAACAAAACTGAGCCCTTCCACCTATCGGATAGACATTGTCCTGTCCACTGCTCTCAACAGCTGTGAATAAATAACTATGAGTTTTATTACAGAATCATTTTTGGTAAGGTTTGCCAATAAAAAATCAATGGCACAATCACAGTGGGAATATATACAGAGTAAGGCAGTGTTATTGACTGACATTAATCATTGCACAGCCATAAAAAGGTGCTCGATGCTTTCCTTACTGATATACACTAACACAGTGGAGCGAAGAGATTCAGATTCCTGCACACCGTCATCTGTCTCTACCCAGAGAATCCACAGAGATCAGAGGCAACAATTAACGCCAAAGTGGCAGTCAGCAGCTAAAGACAGACAGATGCACGGCCCACTCATGCCTCATCTGTGCCTAAGCCACTGAGACCATTTCAGCCCTGAGGGGAGGGGAGGAGACAGGTTTTAATGCCAGTCAGTCTGTCCTCTAAGATGCGAGAAGAATCGAAAGATGAGACTTCAGAAAGAGAGACCTATTGCGACTGCAAGCAGGCATCAATTCTGTTTCTCATCTTGAAAATGTCAGTGTCACAGCCAACACTCAGCCTAGATTGAGCTCAAGAGCATGGTCTCTGGGCAGACCGCCTGCATTTACTTCTGGATTCTGCCACTGAGGGTCTCTATGGCCCTAGGCACAGCATGATTTAGCCTTCTGCTCCTCTGTTTCATTATCTGTGATATAGGAATAATAGCTACTAGCACCCACCACAAAGGATTATTGTCTGAATCGAATGAATTGCTCGTGTGAAGCACTTAGAGGAGAACCTCGCTGAGAGTAAGTAGAAAATCAATGTTTCTTTTTCCTGTCTACAATATATCCTACAATCTTGGCAGTAATCTAAGCCACCTAGATCACTCAAAATGAGGTACTCACTACAGTCTCTTCCAGCTCTAGGCTTCCCTGATTCTGTGTCCAACCTAGAATACTTCTCCAGGTGAGATTCACTGAGAGGCAGCTTCAGTGAGATTCACTGTTAGGCAACTAACAGCCCAGGGTTAGTTAGAAACACAAATTCTCAGGCCCCAGCCTGGACTTACTAAACCAGTATCTTGGGGTAGGTATAGGATTCTGGGGCTTACTATGCCCTTCAGGTGATTTTTTAAAGTTGGGCAAGCATTGTCTCAGAATCTCTTTACTGGGAACCTTCAAACCAGATTCCCACTTTTTGTTTTGCTTTTATGGGACAGAGTCTCACTCTGTCTCCCAGGCTGGAGTGTGGTGGCACGATCTTGGCTCACTGCAACCTCCACCTCCCGGGTTCAAACAATTCTCCTACCTCAGCCTCCCAAGTAGCTGGGTCTACAGGTGCCCACCACCACGCCCGGCTGATTTTTATATTTTTAGTAGAGACAGGGTTTCACCATGTTGGCCAGGCTGGTCTTGAATTCCTCGCCTCAGGTGATTCACCCAACTTGGCCTCCCAAAGTGCTGGGATTACAGGCATGAGCCACCGAGCCTGGCCCAAGATTCCCACTTTCAAGGACCCCAGTGGATGGAACTGTACTGTTAACAGTGCCTATGGGGATCCAGTGTTGTCTTGGTTCCCTTGACTGTGGACTGGTGGGAACCAGGGCATTTGGAGGGATTGTTGGCACCCCTGCACAATCAGCTCAGTTAGTTAAGAAAAGGGTGATAGTGAGAATGAGAGGAGAATCCTGGCTGGGGCAGTTCCCACAGTGATGAATTGGGATAAGTTTTAGCCCCTGTTTTCATATTATTTTGACTTTAAATCAGATTTCTATCTCTGTCCCATATTTGTAGTCTAAATGAGTCTGTAAACTAGAAATTGCAGTGCTGCCCTTGAGAACCTTGGATGATGGCCTCAGCTGCATTTTTCATTTATTTGAATTCAGCTAAGGCTCATAAAGGAAACTGGGAGCTTGTTCTTTGAAAGAGACTACTGGACAATGAAAAGCCATCAACAGTGTTTGCTGGTTTCCCAAAATTCAAGATACTCAGTAACTAACAACTGCAGAAATCTAAAGGGGAGCAACGAGACATGACAGACATCTTCAGAGTCACCTTTCACTCTCTTTCCACTTCTACGTTTCCGTTCGTCTGCTCATCTCCAGGATATTCCCGCTGTGTGATCAACCAACACAAATATAAAATGCAACTTTTCTAAAATGGGGTTTTTAAATCTCCTATAAGGCATATTCCTTTTCAGTTACTTCTTCACCATCAGTGAAACTATTGGTTTCCAGTTTTCTTCACGTGGTAAAAACTTCAAGGTGTTAGCCAACTCCCAGCCTTCTCATGCATTACCACATCACTTGGGTCTGCTTCTTAGGGTTGCTCTGTGTCAAAGGCATAGTCATCCGAGTTCTTCTCTCCTCAGGGCTACACGGCTTCAGCGACCTCATCTGTACCCTTCGCGGACCAACAGTGCTGTGCCCTCCTCAATCCACACACCACCACTGCAACAGCAATGCCTCTGAAGGCAATTGCAATCCATTGCAATCTGCAATCCACTGCAGCAGCAACATCTTTCAAAGACTTTTTTCTTAACATGCCATTCATGACTTTGACACAGAACATAACTCTACCTTCATTTTTTCTATTCTATCACATCCAGTATCTCTGCCCAGCCTTCAAGCTATTTGCCAAATCTGCTTTCCACATTTCATGAAGAGAATTCTCCATATTCCTCTTCATGCCAGGAAATCAATGTGTTGTCCTCATCACTCTACTTGTTTCTTCCCACCTCTAGAGCATCACACTTGTCACTTGCTACAATCCCCCAATGATATACTTCACCCATCCAACATTTACTTCCTCCTTTTTTTCCATCTGTCCTCATCTCTCATTTCAGAACTCCTGTTAAGCCTTCAATCCAAGATCCCTCTATTTTTATATGCCCTGCTACTGCTGTATTCACATTGTTACATGTGCATTGCTTTGCAAATATCCCCAAGTGATTTTTCTATGTAGGTTCTCGTCTAGAGAGTTTATTACTGAAGACCAGAAGCAGAAAATTTCCCATTTCTTTTGTTTATGCTATACTTGGGAGATCAGCCCAGAATGCTGAGGCTGATAGAATGTTTTGCATGAAGTAGGCACTCACGATATGTTATTCACTGACTACAAAAGGTTACTTGATCCCCTGAAGACAACCAGAAGAGAAAGAACAGTTAGGATTGCTCCTAACTGAGGCATATTTTAGGGAGCTAGGGAGCTCTAATGAGACCCAATTAGAAACCTTCCTCCTGTTCTCATATGCGTCATGTGAACGGTAAAAGCTAGTATATGAAGACACGGGACTAACTGTGGATTTTGGACTATTACATGCTTCTCTTCTGCCCTGAATGCTTGCCTGGTTTGCATTATGATTTCCTTCCTTGCTGGAAAACATAGACTTTCTTCCTTTCTTTGGAAGAAGTGGGACCTGTTGGAAATCTGAGGCTCCAAGATTCAAATGCAGTGGGCTTGGCTGTAGTACTCTGTAGTGCACTTCTTGACGAGTCCTGAAAAGACTATTGAATTCTGGCCTGTGCTTTTCTGCAGTGTTTGGATGTGTTTCAGCTGCAGTGTTTGGCTGGATAGAGTAATCGAAATAGTTTTTTTTTTCCTTCTTCAGCAATCTTATGTTACCATTTCATCCTTAAAGTTAAAATGGAATATTTTACAGTCATGCAAATACTTTTGAGTGCAATTGAATTATAGCTCTTTCACAAGCAAACAGCCTATCCTTAAAAATTGTTCATAAATAGATCAAAATATAAATTGATATTGCTATCCTAATAGAAAAAACTGGCAAACATTTGGTGAGCTTGCTAGAGGATACCAACTTGCATTGAAGATTTTTTTAATTATTGTTAAACACCGGCATTTTGATGGGACTTAATAGTGAAGAAAATTTTTTTCTCTTTTCTTTCATATGATTAAAATGCTATAGTAATAATCTACACTCGTAATCTAGCAGCAATGTCACTAGTAGATTGCATTTGTGCTGGGCTGGGGGTTTTGATGCTCTCTGTATCAGGCTGTTGTTCTCTGGTAATCTTCAATGGGATGCTGACCTTTGAATCTGCTCCATATCTAAAATTCTAGCTTTAATTATCAGATTAGCCTGCATTTTTTTTCTTTGTGATTACAAAGGGGAGAAGTATGTTTATTATTCTGCAAAATACTTGAGATGGTAGGATCTCAAATGCTTAATTTTGTTGTAGAAATGAGAGCTGATCAAATTATAGACTCCTTCAAGCTAAGAAAGGAAATGAATAAGTCAGGGAAACAGAGGCACTGAAGGGCACGATAGAAATGAGCATTCATGTGCTGCACTTTGCTAAACAACGCTGGCACTGTGCCTTTCAGGGTCCCTGCAAGTCATGAACAAAACAAGAAAGATTATGGAACATGGTGGGGCCACCTTCATCAATGCCTTTGTGACTACACCCATGTGCTGCCCGTCAAGGTCCTCCATGCTCACCGGGAAGTATGTGCACAATCACAATGTCTACACCAACAACGAGAACTGCTCTTCACCCTCGTGGCAGGCCATGCATGAGCCTCGGACTTTTGCTGTATATCTTAACAACACTGGCTACAGAACAGGTGAGAGATGACATTTCTAGCCCATGAACCTCTCATAGTATGTCTTAGACTCAGGAAGAAGTGTTGTGTAATGAAATGCATGAAGCTCCAACAAGTGCCTAAAAAAAGGATCAAGTGTTTTTAAACTGCTTGACATCTACCCTAGGGTCTGGGACACAGTAAATGATCAAAATTATTTATTATTTATTAATTAACAAATAACTGATGGGTAAACCAATCATGTGTACCTTATTGATTCATGTATTTGTTCATTCATACTTAATAGGATTTGGAAAGTTTCTTTAGCTTCTGGTCGTTTTTAGGTCTCAAATGTTCACTTCTACCTTCCAGGAAAGGAAGGCATTCTAATTGCTACACCTCCTATTATTGTTTAACCTACACAGGGCAAGAAGAGGTTTTTTTTAATTGGTTTTTTGAAAATCGGGGACTTCTTTCAAGAGGAGTAGTGAACATCATGCCAGTCTTTCTGAGACAAAAGCAAAGTTCCTTCCGGTAGTGTTACCCCCTATACTCCCAGCATGTAGATGATGTCCTTGGGTTTTTGTAGCATTTCTTCATAAAAGGACCCAACGTTGTTCATAGAAGGGCTACAGTGCAGACATGGGTTGTTGCTTGTTTTTATTTTTCCAGAATCACCTGGGTTATTCATAAGAATCAGATATGTTATTACTAAAGCTTGTCCAAATGACTTTCAGGGCTACAGTTTCTCTATTTTGAAGATAAAGGTAAAGGAATTCAGATAAATATTCTCCTGCATCTCTTTTACAAGTGAAATTCATTTTTTCCCACCGGACTCAGGAAATATATGGCCATTTGCTTCTTTGCAGAGCGCCCTATGGGCACTTAATACTTGTTATTTATGGATGAAAATATTGATCGTGCATGTGATAGCACTGTCACCGGCAGACAGCTCAACATCTCGACTCAAAGAAGCAGCTCATCCTGTGCATCTCAAGGGTGTTTTCTTATGCTGAGGAAAGAAACTAGGTTACAGAGAGGTTACAGAGAGTGCCTTATCTGAGTGTGTTTTCTCACATTAGTGATTTAAATTTATAGCACCTTTCGTCTGAGGACTCTAAAGCAATTTGCAAATCCATCAAACATCCCTGTAGAGTTCATAGACGGCAGATGTACTTGGCTCTGTTTTATAACTGAGGTGGAGCTTTCAAACATTGTGTGACCAGCTCAGAAACAGAATCAGAGGCAGTTCCCTAATACCTGGTTCCTGATTTTAACCATCAAATTGTGTTTTGTTTATGGGAAGTGTTGTGTGAAATCAGTGCCTTTCACCTCCCAGGTTCCCTGTAATGTAATCCCTAGTAGCAAACTTGGAACTGGAACAATTGGGACTCTCACATATCCAGAGTGATGTGGATGACATTTGTCATAAGAAATAGAGATTGAGGGTGAGACAGGGCCCTGCCAGGACTTAGAGCAGTCAACTAGGGTTTACTAACTTGTTTCAGGGCTAAATTAGGAAGGGCAAGAAACAAGGGAATTCGATTTTGCCATTATCTCACCTAATTCCTAGGGCAATCTTGAAAGAAAGGAATTCCCCATGTTACTAATGAAAAAACCGAGACTCAGAAAGGCTAATTGTCTATGGTCATGAGCTAGTCAGTGATGGAATGAACCCAGGACATCTGACTCCGAAGTCTTTCCTCTGTTCATTGTCTTATTTATTTATGTAATGGTTCTATCCTGCCTCATTCCAAAATGCCTTCCAGAGATACAGACGTTAGAGGCTACAGACCCATAAGGATCCTGGCAAACAGAAGCAAAGAGTAGAACTAGTTAAAGTCAAGGTGAAGATTGCTGTACAAACTGCTTGCTGTAGGAAAAGGTGGAATATTTAGAACTCAGCATCCAGATAGTAAGAGCAAAAATGGAAACACCATCCATTGTAAAGTTCACCGAGTCACCGGGATGAAAACAATTCAGTTGCCTGTAAGCATAATGTTTCCTGGTACCTGCTTCGGTCATACTGTGCTGTATCCATCCTAAGAGGGATTGAGAGAGTTTAACTAAAACTCAAAGATAATTTAGTTCCATTTCCTTATTTTTAGAGGAGCAAATTTACACCCACAAGAATAAAGTGACCAAAGTGGCAGATCTGACTGACGTTCTAATGGGAAGAGTGGGCACCAGGACCTTAGTCTTCAGGGCTCTCTCCAGTGTGCTGATCAAACCTCAAGAATTGGGTCTGGGATGAAACTGTGTGCACACCAGAAGGCTTATGTGTTACCTCAACGAGCTGTCACTATTTTGTGCAGCCCAAGGAGTTTGTTTCAGTCGATGTCTTCTCCAGGAAGAATAGATTTGCTCCTGGAAGCTAAGTCTGATTCTAAACCTTTACCCTAGGGTTTAGACACTTAGGTAATAATACAATTTATAGTGAGTCATCCTCCAAAATAAAAGGAATTCTTTAAGGGAAATAAAGACTTTTCCAAAACCTTGGTTAAGAGTAGAAAAAGGGGTCGGGTGAGGTGGCTCATGCCTGTAATCCCAGCACTTTGGGAGGCCGAGGCGGGCTGATCACAAGGTCAGGAGATCAAGACCATCCTGGCTATCACAGTGAAACCCCGTCTACTAAAAATACGAAAAATTAGCCAGGTGTGGTGGCAGGCGCCTGTGGTCCCAGCTACTCAGGAGGCTGAGGCAGGAGAATAGCGTGAACCCGGGAGGCAGAGCTTGCAGTGAGCCAAGATTGCACCACTGTACTCCAGCCTGGGCAACAGAGTGAGATTCTGTCTCAAAAAAAAAAAAAAAAAAAAAAAAAAAAAAAGGATAATATGGGCTCAGGAAAACAAATATTGATTTGCCTATTAGTAAATCAGAAAAAATAAAAATTGGGGCTGGGTGCAGTGGTTCACACCTGTAATCCCAGCACTTTGGGAGGCTGAGATGGGTGAATCACCTGAGGTCAGCAGTTCGAGCCTGGCCAAAATAGTGAAACCCCATCTCTACCGAAAATACAGAAATTAGCCGGGTGTGTTGGTGCATGCTTGTAATCCCAGCAACTCAGGAGGCTGAGGCAGGAGAATCACTTGCACCCAGGAGGCAGAGATTGCAGTGAGCCATGATCGCACTATTGCACTCCAGCCTGGGCAACAAAGCGAGACTCTGTCTCAAAAAAAAAAAAAAAAAGACTGAAATGGCAGTGATAGAAATCTCTATGATTTAAATTTATATTTATTTATATAAGATTTAAATTTCCTTGATGGGAAAATATTGCAGTATCTCAGACAATTAGGAAATAAAAATGTCTTCATGACAATAGTTATTGATCCAACCATGGACAAAAACCCATTTGAAAATACACAAATAAGTACACACAAGTGGCAGGAATCTTAGAAAATTAAGAGAATTGGTAGGTAGGTATTAAACCAATGTAACTATTTATGAGACACTAAACCAGTAGGGATAAAGTCAATGTGTAAAGATTTTATTGTTTTCCTAATAATGAATTTATTATTTGGAACATTTAGCTACAAACCTAAGAAAAATAATGAGGGAAACTGAAGTATGTACTATACATAAATATCCATCTAGAGAGTAAGTTTTATGTAAAATAACTTAGAGAAGACAAATTACTAAGGGGCTTATTTTGGGAGGCGTCCAGAATCCATGGATTTAAATGAATTAAATTAATCCAGTATTATATTTACCATTGTATGACATGAGTTTTCTCTTTCAGAACTGAGGCATATTTTTGGACTGGCTATAGCCTAAATTTTTCTAACTTTACTCATGGAAAATATGAGTCTATGAGAGCTTGAATGTTCAAGAAGGGGAAAATGCAGTAACATGTCTACTGCACTTCATATTCTGACAAGTGAAATAGGAATGAGATTGGATTATCTATCACCAAAATGAATATCCTGCCTGAAATCAGCTCCAAAAAAATTAACTTAAATTTATTATGAGGATATCAACATTAATATAAAACCTGGCATAGGTTTCAAGGTAAAAATAATTATCCATGGTTGAGAGATAGCATTAAGTATTTAACAAAAAAAACTGAAGCAAAATCGAGAAGATCACAGAATCATATTCTACCTTGATTTGTTATGAGGACTTGGACAGGCCAGTTTTCCAATCTATACGATGCAGAGATTGGCCTAGAGTGATTCCTAAGTTTTCTTTCTTGCCCGAAATTACTGTATGTTATAACTTTATTATACTCATGGTAATTATAATATTGATTCATTTAACAATTGTGCAATTATTCTAATTACAATCCTAACACATGGTACATAAAATCACGTATGAGTTAAATCTTAATCACATGAATTCTACCTCATGTCACTGAAGTAGAACGGACAATATTTAGTAGACATCTGCAGTAAATCTTTTTGTGAAGAATTCTTTTGTAATAAATCAAAATCATAGGCCTTAGTTCTGAAAAAGAAAAATTATGTCAAATAATGGTAAATACAATATTGGATCAAAAATTTTTTTGTCTTTTTACATTACAAAATTTATGTTACTTATAGCAAGTATATTTATTCTCTAATATAAGATGTTTTTAAATATAGAGTTCACTTAAAGTAAGACAAACTAATATTCTTAATTTTATTATGATGTAGATTCTTGATAAGTACATAAACATGAGATACATCATATATTTATTAAACCACAGTGTGCTTGGAACATACTAGACATTGGGTTGAAGACATTTAAAGTAAGATTCCTGTCTTCACTATACTTACAATCTGGTTTGGGAAACCAGACTGCTGTATACAAACTGACATTAATCATAATTTTAACTTGGTTCAAAATTATATTTATAGTTACTACCATGAAACCCAAAGTCTATCAATTAAATAGATTAAAATTTCAATATATCTTTTGATACATTAAATAAGATTTGACTTTTCTGCAGCATCAGATCTTCGGGTTAGTTACTATTGCTGGCTTTAAAATAAATGCCTTGGTTTCAGATAGTTCCAGGACATTTTTCTAAGCATTATGGAACAGGTTGTCCTAGACAGAAGTAGCGTGGCCTAAAGCCAACAATAATTACAATCAGGTCTTCTGATCTTTCTCCCTGCCTTCCAACCCCCACCACCTTCTTAAACAGCTGTGAAGGGGAAGTGCTTAATGGTGTCCAAAAAAAAAGAGGATGGGTGAATGGCATGTCAGCGATGTATTCAGATAGCAGGAGTTGAATTGAATTGCCAATGCCGAAGGATAGAAAAAAGTTGAACTATATGTAACCTACATGTAGACATAACGGCAATATGGGCAAGAAAGCTAAATTCACCTTAGGAAGGGAGAGATTTAATACATCTGGAGGAAAATAATTAGCAGGCCAGATAATCAATTGCAGAGCGCCGCCAGGAAACATCATGTTGAAAGAGGCCAGGGGTGATTACAAACGAGTCTCAATGTCGTGAGGCAACAAAAAGGCCAGAGCAACTGGAGGCCAACAGTGCTGCACCCTGACACCCGGGGCCCCCATCGGCCTTGGGATCAGTGTGATGGGTAAGTGCACATCTGGAATACTGAGTACATTTCTTACGCTCCATTAACACAGAGACACCGAAAACCTGGAGGGAGTTCTGAAGCAAATAGCAAGGACTATTAAAAGACTTGAAGGAATAGTTTATAAGGGAAGGATTAAGTCAAAGGGGAATGCCATGGCAATGGGTAGAAAACAGTACAAAATATCCTACAAAGTAAAACAATGAGGAAAGGGCAGGAATGACGTGGGGAGAGGAAACAAAAAACTCCAACAATGAAGTAACTTAAAGTGCAGAAAAAAAAAATAAAACTAATTAAGCAGAAAATGTAAGCCAAATGGAGAAGTTCGTTGCCATAAAACAAATAGTAGTGGGGAAGAAAATATGTAACCTCCAAAGAGATATTTTCAAGGGCACAAGTGCAGAACTCTAGTGTGAGATTTTCTTACACTGCAGAATAGAAAATCATTTACTATAAGACAGGGCCAAAAGGATACTGATGATGGTGACGCTAATAACAATATTAGTGGTAGGAGCACTTCACAAGCCCTTGTTTTGTGCCAGGCACTGTTTTCAGTGCTTTACATATGTGTTGATGCATTTAATCCTCTAAACAATCCTGCCACCATTATCATTATCACCACAGTGGCTTTATAGAAGGGTAGTTGGTGGAGGGAGAAGTTACGTACCTTGAATGTAGATGGATACCCTAGCAAGTATTAGGGCCAGAATTTGAACCCAAGCAGGCTGGCTCTAGGGTTTATATTCTCAATCACTATGCTTTTTGCCTTTTTGGAAAAAAAAAAAAAGGAGAGAAAAGTGGGATAAACCCGTAGGGATGAGGAGGAGGCCAAGGAAAGCACGGGGCCTGAGGTTGTTAAGTGCAAGCTTTTTGGAAACAGTCCCTTTTGAACGTTAGTGGGGTGTGGCCTTGGTCTGCTGCCTATGGCTCCAAGTCATACTGCATTTTGTTGGAAAAGGAAAATCATCTTGTGGTTCTATGTGAAAAGGTCAGTTCGTCTCTAAGACAGGAATTCCTCATTAGAAGAATTCCTACTATACATAGTCAGCGCAGAAAGAAATCCTGAGTCACCTGGTGTGAGACCCTTTAACACTTTGCCCTACACTGATCAACCTGCTCAATGCCCCGGCAGAATCCTTAAGCAGTGGGCACTTGGCTGACTGACGACCTAGTTGGTTCACTCATTCACAGAGTCAACAAATAAACATTCATTCAACATTGCCATATTTCTCCGACTGGAGTCTAGACTCTTTTAAAAATAATGTAATAAGAAATAACAATTTTGGAAACTCTACAGCTCTATTCTATGAAAATGTTTTGAAGGCCAAATCAGCTTTAAAAAATACGATAATTTGGCTGGGCGCGGTGGCTCATGCCTGTAATCCCAGCACTCTGGGAGGCCTAGGCAGGTGGATCAATCACCTGAGGTCAGGAGTTCGAGACCAACCTGACCAATATGGTGAAACCCCATCTCTACTTAAAAAAAAAAAGAAAAAAAATTAGCCTGGTGTGGTGGCATGCACCTGTAGTCCTAGCTACTTGGGAGTCTGAGACAGGAGAATCGCTTGAACCTGGGAGGCAGAGGTTGCAGTGAGCTGAGATCACAACACTGTACTCTAACCTGGGCAACAGGGTGAGACTCCATCTCAAAAAAATAAAAAAGATAATTCAAGCAAAATCACAAATTTTTAAAAGTCTAGACCTAGTAAAGTCCCCAGAATACATTGGGTTCATGAACCCAAGTTCAAGAAACAAAAAGAATGGAGCCCTGAACTGTGTGCAAGGATGGAGAGTGCCTCAGAGACAAGGCAGAGGCAATGTTTGCCCTCAAAAAGCTTATAGTCTAGCAGATATTCAGCTTCTACATGAATATGACTATGCCACAATGGAGAAAGGGAAGATGACATTAGAACCACAAAGACAGTGTTGTGGAATTAAGACAGAGACTGTGAGTGAAATGGCATCTATTCTGGCCTTGATATATAAAGAAGCAAATAAAGGGAATTGCACAAGCAAAAATATAGAGGTGGGAACCAGAGAGCAAATAGAGGAAACATTAGCTGGAGAGAGGGACAATTAACAGAGAAATAGGAGATGGGATTGGAAAGGGCAGCATTTTGTCCAAACTCAAGGTAACTCTGAGGGCAAGCTAGCAGAGTACACTTGATTCTGCAGTCAGTGAAGGTTATCTGAGATTGCGAGAAGAGGGTGAAGTAACCAGAGCAGGTCCTTGGGAAGATCAACCAGTGGCAATCGGAGTGGAAAAACCCTCCAGCCTGGCTGGAAAAGTCAGTGAGACCATGAGCATCTGTGAGGGGTGGCAAGTTACCAGGGATGGTGGGAGGGATTTGAGCACTGTTTCCAAGGCAGACCCAATAGGGGGTGGCAACTGCCCAGTAAGGGGAATGCAGGAGCAGGTGGAAGCAGAGGAGACTCTGGAGGGCCAAGCACGGTTCATGGAGGGTGATTATGCCATTCAGAGGAATGGAATAAAGCTGAAAGGGAAAACCGGTAATTCCATTTTAGGCAATGGCATTAGGAAGCAAGTAAAACATTCAGATGGAGGAATTCTACAGGTACAGGTGCTCCTTGACTTACGATGGGGTCACATCCCCATAAACCCATCATAAGTTGAAGATACGGTAAGTCAAAAATGCGTTTAATATACCGAACCTACTGAACAACAGAGCTTAGCTTAGCCCAGTCTAACTTAAATGTGCTCAGAACACTTATATTAGCCTGCAGTTGGGCAAAATCATCGAACACAAAGCCAATAGGCTTGTAATAAAGTTCTGAATATCTCATAGGGTTGATTGAGTACTGTACTGAATGCATACCAATTTTACACCGCTATAAATGTGAAAATCTTCAATTGAACCATCATCGGTCAGGGACCATCTGTAGTTGTATATCAAAGACAAAAGCAAGCTAAATAGCTATCCCATAGAGACACCAAAATTATGTACATTAAGTTTAAAATTCAGAATGTGTGTTTTCAGACCAATGTCAATAAAGTGATCTAGTTCTAGAATTCATTTCTATTATCCCAAGCCAGTCTTCCAGGAACTACTTTTTTTTTACCATGGATGTAAGCGAGGGCACCTATAAAATCTGTTTAAGGAAGCCAGGAAATGGCTTTGACATGGAAGGCGTCTGGCAACAGCTTTATAACATCAGAAAAACTAACACTTGCCTACATATGTGTATGTATGTATAGGGGTGTATGTTTGTGTGTACACACACATATATACATACACGCACACATGCATATACCTATACAGATATATATAAAATAAAGTTTTCTCTGGCCATTTCTACTTGAAGGGAAAGCTATGTGCGTGGCTAGAGTGACCAAACATTTAAGTTCACCCAGAATCGTGCTTGTGTATACCAGATTTTCTGTAATTACAATTACAAATAGCACCCTCTTTCTCTCTCAAAAGTATTCCAATACATTTATGACTACCATTCGGCTAGTTTGTAATGTATTTTTCATTTCAAGAATGAACCCATATTGTTCCTGGAATCCCAGCTTCTTCTTTTCTTCCCGTACCCCTCTCCTGTCATCATCTTTTGCAGAAGACCAAATTTCTATTCACCTTCTCAGAAAAACCCAGTCAGCCCTGTGGCACAGTGGTCTTTCTTGGAAGTGACATGATAAAGTTATAAATGTGAAGGCCTTCCAGTGGCTTTTTTAGTGAACTATGTTGTCTTCATGACACATATACTTCTACTATACTATAATTCTATGAAAATTAGTAATCTATATAGTAACTTTATGTTGAGAGAATTTTTATTATCAATAATAGATGTATACACTCACAAAATACACATAACATAAACACCCATTACATACTATACATGTGATATAAAACCTGACCATATCCCATAAAAATGGAGTTTACCATGGTTCCCTGGTTTGGAAAATTTGTACTCTCTGGATATGTAAAAACAAAAACAAGCTTTTCAATAGTGTTTTTATAATTCACAGTTCTCAAATAGTAAGAAAACTTATCACAAAGACTGAACTTTCAGTTCTCCAACACTTGCCCGGTGGTTGCATTCCAAATCTCACGCTACTTCTCTGATTGTTTCATCAACTTAACAAAAGGGCATAGCCTGATTTTACTGCAGTAGGACCATAAGAAATAAATGCACCCAGAGTGCTGTGATCATTATGATGCTTTCATTGAGCTGTAATCCATGTACTTGGATACTACTTCTATTTATTTTTAAAAAATGTGTTTATGTCACTTTGCCAAAGGATTGGAGTATTACACTAATGTCATGTTGGCATTCACTATTACCTAGGCCAACTTTTGTTTTACCATCTCTTTTACAAGTCATAATTTTATACTTATCCATTTATTTAGGATTAATCATTTTACATGAAAAAAATAATTCTTTTTTCCCACTGCAGCCTTTTTTGGAAAATACCTCAATGAATATAATGGCAGCTACATCCCCCCTGGGTGGCGAGAATGGCTTGGATTAATCAAGAATTCTCGCTTCTATAATTACACTGTTTGTCGCAATGGCATCAAAGAAAAGCATGGATTTGATTATGCAAAGGTAATTTTCAGGCACTTTTACACTGCATCAATTTACTTTGTGCATAATGGGGAAAAGCCATTTTCAGTGAGTTAAACTATCCACAAGATTGGCTTTCTATGTTCTCACAATGTTAGCATGAGAAATGTTAAGGTAATTTTAAACTCTAGGCAAGGAAAAGACTCCCAAGGAACGCTGCCTTTGTATAGTGATTTCCCTCATTAGGATGAAAGGCAATCAGGCTTTGATGAAAGTATCATCAAGGAAATCAGAATTCTCTGCTCTGTCTTGTAATAATTTTTGTCCCCCCAGCTGCCCTGGACCCAACCAGGGACTTGTCCACATAATCAAATGTTCATCTTGTACTGTTTTACTTTTCATTGGGACAAAAGTATATTTTGTCTGTGGCTTCAGATTTAGGCATAAGCATAAGAGCAAATAAATATGATAATTAAAGGTTGAAAAACCACATTCATTGTTTTTACTCCTGTTCTGACCAAGCTTATATGTGACAAGGACACCCGCCCTATCACAGCAAGCGTCCACAAAAGTCTCTAATGCTATCAATTCTAGGATTTTCAAATCAGTTCAGAGAAACTGAAATCAATGTCCCATGGTTCTTTGACAAATAGGTTCTAGTTTTGACTTAAAAATTCACAAAGATTTTGTGATAGCTGACTTAAGTTTAAATTTTTTTCAAATCATAAGAATGAAGGGGAAAATATCTTTGAATTTAGCCTGCTAATTTGCCTAAAATATCCCCTTCCCTTCCAGCCATACCCATCTCTTCTTCATTTATATAAAAGAAGCTGAGAATCTGCTCTATCTAGCAACCTCTCCCAACAGGCTAGATCACTTGGTAGAAATCGGAAGGAGAGAACTTGATTTAATGTTGGCATATTGCTGTCTTTTTGCTTGGCCTGATTTGAGCACAAGGGACTTGATGGGAGATAGATGTAAGTCCAGCTCCTTCATACCCTTCAGAAAACAATGAATGCAAATGAATTTATAAACATTGCTAATAGGCTTCCAAACTCATGAAAGTTAAAAGTTAGCATAGACCTTGGAGGCAAATTTGAGCAATATCCTTATTTGCAAAAATGAGAAAAAAGCATTCTAGAGTGGCTCAACCACTCATCCTAGTTCATATCCCCAGCTGTGGATACAATCATTGCATGCAAATGGTGCAGACCATGTGCACTAATTGTCACTGCTCTCCTTTGCTGTCTGTAAGGATGCTTTTCATGCTCCTTGTTCAAGTTATTAACCTTTCTTTCCCTGTTGTCCTAAAGAGAGCAAAGTAATCAAGATTCTCTCCAAATACTAAATCAGCGTAACTTGTTCATTATCACAGTTGATTAAGTGTCAAAGACAACTGTGTCTGAAAAGAATATATATCTTTTCTCGGTGAGGAAAAGAATGAAACAGACCCCCTTTGGAAGAGGAAGGAGATAGCCTGTAGACTTGCCCTAACAATGACATGTGACACACACCATCCCTCTGATACTGCTTTTGCAGCTGTTCTGGTCCTTAAATCCACAACATGTGATTAGCCGTGCCTGGGAGCCTTCAACATTTGCAAATATTGCCTAAACACTTTCTGAATAAAATTTATACTGGAGCTCCAAGCCAATGACACACACTTAAAAGAAGCAGGTGGTTTCAGTTTTCATCTTTTCTTTCCTTTTCACTCCATTTCCTCCCTCCCTCTTACAGACCTGCATCAGCCCCCCTGACTGTGGGTTAAGTCATTTTATTAGCGAGTCAGACTCTAATCCCAGCAGCTGTATTGCTTTAGTTGTGCAATTAACACAGTATAATCTGCAGGAAATCAACTGCTCCCTATTCAAGTGTTTCAAGTAAATTAACTGATCAAATGTTACAGCTTTTCCCAGTGCTCCCGGATTTTGGCCATGGCTTTGATTAGTGATTATTGTAATTCCCACAGGTGGATTTTTCATTTGAAGAAAATATGTTTTCTTGTGTTTGCGTATTTGTGTGCGTGTGTGTATGCGTGTGTGTGTGTTCTGCAACTGTAAATTTGAAGTGGGCGTGGGTGTTTCCTGCCCTTAAAGTAATTAAATTTTTTGCCAAGGAATTACATCAATGAAACCTGAGACTGAAATATGTATCTGGTGTTTCATGTGTCCTAGTGCTTTTATTGCCATATTTATCATTATCTTGGGCAAACACGACTTGACTTTTTTTCCCCCCGTTGCTAAGTTGTGTATTACTTAAAACCCATTTTTCACATGTTACCAAGCTAGCAACCCTAGAAAACAACTGGCAGCTGATTTTCTCTATAATCGAAGATGTTTGGCTGCCTTGGGAGGTGCAGCTTTCCTTCCTGCTGTAGACCTTACCACTTCGTGCAGTGAATTGCTTCTGGGGAAAGCAGTTATTCAAATGTGATCTGATGATGTCACCTCTTGTAATTTTTGTTTTGTGTCAAATGTATGTTTCAGGACTACTTCACAGACTTAATCACTAACGAGAGCATTAATTACTTCAAAATGTCTAAGAGAATGTATCCCCATAGGCCCGTAATGATGGTGATCAGCCATGCTGCGCCCCACGGCCCCGAGGACTCGGCCCCACAGTTTTCTAAACTGTACCCCAATGCTTCCCAACACATGTAAGTAATAAACTCAACCTGCGACCTGCCGAACATGCCTTTCCCTTTTCTCCTCGCCCCACTCCTCCCCTTTACCCTGTTTCCTTCCACCCTGTGTATCCACAAGGCTTCCTTCATGAAAGGATAACTTAAGTGCAGACCATGAAATAGGCAGAGCCGCTGAGCCTGAAAGAAAGCGCCTTATCTGGGTGGTTTGAGGAGGAATCACATTTCCAGCATTTACAAGTAGCTAAATAGAAAGGAAGAGACACACATACAGTGAATGGGGGCAAGTTTTACAAGAGTTTCCTTTCATTGTCTTAAATAATATTCGTGTGTCTGATCTAATAATAATGATGATCAAATAGTATGCTTTTCATAGCTACACAGTGGGGACCCCTGGTCTGGTTATAGAAACATGGGTTTATTTTCCAGGCGAATACTGTAGCAGCTTTGCTGCAGATGTGCAATTAGAATTCCTGCAGAAGGCAGCTTAAGTGTCTTGCCCAAGAGGGCTTCTCAGGTCACAGCTTTAAAATAATCTGATTTTTTTTAAAAGAGGCAAGAGTCTTGGAGATGGGGGAGGTGGGAAGGCACAAGGGAGAGGGCTGATGGCATGAGGGGGTGAGACAGAACAGAGAGCTGTCCTGTGCCACAATTCTCACCAGACAAAGGTGGAAAAATCTGGATGCTCTGGCAGCAAAGAACATGATTTTGTTGTTCACTCAGTTGACACCATTTCTTCTCAAGCTTTGCCATCAATATTCAGTCTTCCACACAGAGCAGTGAAGTTGGCTCTGTGTCTGCTGAAAGCCTAACCATTAGGGAGACAGGGAACAGAAAACTGGCATCTGTTTCCTACATTGTGAAACCTCCAAAATTGGTTCTTTATCTATTTGTACTTAAATATCATCTCTTTTCATCCACACTGGTTATTAGCCAAGATTCCAGGCAGAAAGAACCTTATGAAAGTAGATGGGTAAATAAATACTGTGGGCTCTCTAGTTGCTGGTCACTATACATCCCTAGAGAAGTTTTTATAAAATGTTCTTTTTTTTTTTTTTTTTTTGAGACAGAGTCTCGCTCTGTCACCCAGGCTGGAGTGAAGTAGTGCAATCTGGGCTCACTGCAACCTCTGCCTCCTGGGTTCAAACAATTCTCCCACCTAAGGCTTCTGAAGAGCTGGGACTACAGGCGCACATCACCACACCTGGCTAAATTTTTGTATTTTTAGTAGAGATGCAGTTCCACCATGTTGGCTAGGCTGGTCTCAAACTTCCTTGACCTCAAATGATCCACCCACCTTGGCCTCCCAAAGTGCTGGGATTACAGGCATGAGCCACTGCGCCCAGCCTCATAAAATATTTTTATTTGTACCTCATTGTAACTAATTGACTTATGACTCTTGGTCAATGGTACACAGATCATCTCTACATCACGTGACTTAGACTAGAAAGAAGGAGGCCAGAGCTGACTCAGGACAAGAACTAACAAGAAAAAAAACAAATAACCCCATCAAAAAGTGGGCAAAGGATATGAACAGATATTTCTCAAAAGAAGACATTCATACAGCCAACAGACACATGCAAAAATGCTCATCATCACTCGCCATCAGAGAAATGCAAATCAAAACCACAATGAGATACCATCTCACACCAGTTAGAACGGCAATCATTAAAAAGTCAGGAAACAACAGGTGTTGGAGAGGATGTGGAGAAATAGGAACACTTTTACACTGTTGGTGGGATTGTAAACTAGTTCAACCATTATGGAAAACAGTATGGCAATTCCTCAAGGATCTAGAACTAGATGTACCATATGACCCAGCCATCCTACTACTGGGTATATACCCAAAGATTATAAATTATTCTACTACAAAGACACATGCACACGTATGTTTATTGCGGCACTATTCACAATAGCAAAGACTTGGAATCAACCCAAATGTCCATCTGTGACAGACTGGATTAAGAAAATGTGGCACATATACACCATGGAATACTATGCAGCCATAAAAAAGGATGAGTTTGCGTCCTTTGTAGGGACATGGATGCAGCTGGAAACCGTCATTCTTAGCAAACTATCACAAGAACAGAAAACCAAACACTGCATGTTCTCACTCATAGGTGGGAACTGAACAATGAGATCACCTGGACTCAGGAAGGGGAACATCACACAGCGGGGCCTATCATGGGGAGGGGTGAGGGGGGAGGGATTGCATTGGGAGTTATACATGATATAAATGATGAATTGATGGGTGCTGACGAGTTGATGGGTGCAGCACACCAACATGGCACAAGTATACATATGTAACAAACCTGCACGTTATGCACATGTACCCTAGAACTTAAAGTATAAAAAAAAAAAAAAAAAAAAAAAAGAACTAACAATATGAAGCCAAGGTGGGTAACCTACTGAGCATGCCCAGGAACTCAGAGGATGGAAGTGTTTTTTTGTTTGTTTGGTTTTGGTTTTTTGTTTTCTGAGACAGTTTCGCTCTGTCGCCCAGGCTGGAGTTCAGTGGCGCGATCTCGGCTCACTGCAAGCTCTGCCTCCCAGATTCACGCCATTCTCCTGCCTCAGCCTCCCATGTAACTGGGACTACAGGCACACGCCACCACGCCTGGCTAATTTTTTGTATTTTTAGTAGAGACGGGGTTTCACCGTGTTAGCCACATGGAAGTGTTTTAATGCACAAAATATCATCAACAAATCGTGAAGGTTGCCCCAGCACCTGGGAATATAGCTGGGATAAGCCGTTATGTTTTGGAGTCTACTCCATGGGTGGATATTTAAGCTTCTGAAGATCTTCCGCTATATATAACTCTGCAACTAAATTCATGAATGAAGCCCATGTGTGGCAAGTGGCTCTCCATTATAGCTCACTTACAAATTTAGTAGCCCACTGACTCAATGAAAGGAAAAAGTCCTGTGGGCTTTTTCAACACCCCCGAACCCCTCTGTTCCCATTTCTGTTGAATCAGAAATCACTTTACCTTTCTTTATTGCATTAGCAGAAACCCAGCCTAAGGTGACTTCCTATAACTGTAAACTTTACAGATGTTCCCCTAAGCTGGAGGAGAAGGGGTTGACAAAACAGAGTGCTTTATGGCTCCTTAAAAGTCAACCTGCCTTTGAAGCTTTGAGGCAAGGTCCTAAGCCTGCAGGAAAATCAGCCTCAGGTCAAGAGGTTCTGAGAGCTCAGTTGCATGGATTCAATATTGCATGAGGGGAGGGATCTGCAGAGTTCTCAGGGCCTCAGCAATAGCTTTTTGAAAAGCATCTCTGATTCCAGTAATTAAAAATTCTATTTCATTCCACAAATATTCATCAGTGCCATATGTGACACTATGCAGTCCAGCAGGGATACAGATAAGCATGAGGAAGACATAGTTGCTGACATTTAAGGACTGATAAGCTAAGACAGGGGTTGGCACACTGGTACCCACAGTCCAAACCTAGCTTGCCACCAGTTTTTGTTAATAAAATGTTATTGGCACACAGTCAGGCTCGTTCATTTATATATTGTCTGTGGCTGCTTTCACAATACAACAACCAAGTTGAGTAGTTGTGTCGGATACCATACAGCCTGGAAATACTATCTTAGCCTTGATAAAGTGACTTTGCCCCAACCTCTGCTCTAGGGGCAAGATGGGCAAGTGTCCCAATGGCGATATCACCAATAGGACTGGAAGTGACAAGCACAGAGCAGACATTGGCAGGGCTGCGGAGTGGGGAGGGAGAAGCATTCATATCTTCAAGGGAAACCAGGAAAACTTCATGGACCAAGGCTTTCAAAGTGGGCCTCAAGGATGGGTAAAATTTCTGCAGATGATTGTATAGAGATTGGGTTTCAGGAAGAGAATATGGCAAGGACATGCGGTCACTGTGTAAGGGATGCAATCTAAGATGTGTCCTAGAAACTGGAGAATGGGCTACAAAGAAAGCAGCACTAAGAAACAATGCTGCAAAGGGAAACTGTTGCAGAATATTGAGGATGTCAGTGAGTTTGTATGTAACTGCAAGCAGAGAGTCACTGGAGGTTGGGTAGTAACAAAATAGGAGGTGGCTCAGACATTTCCACGTGCAAATAGATCCAGTAGTTCCTTTTCAGTTCAAATGAACCATCTATTGCCCTTATTTAGTGATTCTGTAAAGTAAAATCTACACAGGGCAGAGTGTGGCCTTAGAGGCTAACAACCCTGGCTTCCTGTCTCAGCTGCTCTCACTAAGTCTATGGGTGCTTTCTTTAATCTCTGGAAACCTCCACTGTCTCATCTGTAAAATGGAGATAATACTAGCACCTCGATGTGATGTCATGAAGAGAAATTAAGAGAGGCAACGTAGGTAAAGTCCCCACATAGAGCCTGGGACATAGAAGCCACTTCATAAGTGCCAATTCTTATTGATGCTTTCTATTAAGAAACTACCAACATTCTGTCATTCTTCACCTACAAAAGGGCAATTCCATATGGTTCAACTTAAGGTTTAGGGGAAGCAGTGAGAGAAATGACAACTTGATGCTTGTCCATTGTGACATGACATACCTCTAGACAAGCTAAGACTCACATTGTGATGAGCCTCTCACACCTGCCCATTCCAATGCAATAGACAGGATAAGGACCAATCTGGACTGTGTTGTCTTTTCCAGGTGCAAGTATGTGCTATGGGTAAGTGCCAGTTTGGAGAACTCCCTTAGCCACAGGAAATGAAAATTCATGTGGTTGGTTGAGGGATTCAGCTTCTCTTTGCTGCTAATCCTTGGGTTTTATGCACCTAGATTGTGATCTCCTGCATACCCTGAAAGCCTTGAATTCCTGGCATCTTTGCTGTAAAGGTCTCCCTGGTTGCTGCTGGAGGAAGGGGCTGGAAGGAGTGAGCATGTGCACAGGTTCAGAGTTCAGTCTTCAGACAAAAGGAGTGAGACAAATTGAAGACAAGCTGCCGATGGTAGTGCATGGAGCCACTCAATGACCAGCTTCCTTAGCGAAAACATTAGCAACACATTCAGGCAAAGGGATGCAAGAAGTTAAGTACTTTGTGGAAATATTTGGCAGGCCTTGTGAACACTGCGCAAGAAACTGTAGGTTCTCCCCAGTTGCAGGGATGCAAGTAACGTGAACACTTTCCTTTTGGTCTTCTTCCTTGGTGGTCAGGCATCATCCGGATCGCTTTCGTCTGGCATCGGGTTATAACTACCTGATCCTCTCAGAACTGGGGCAAATGTATCATCTTTCCAAGGTGTTTGCTTTTCCCAACAAAGAGAGGAAGCCAGTTCGCTATTGGCCTGTTAGCTTTACAAATTGATGGTAGAGCTTATGCTTACCAAGGAAGAGTGAAAGGGGATTATCGACCACTTGTTGACAGGGAAAATAGTTTAATCAGACTACATAAACAGTAACTCAGCTACTCATGGCTGCTGAGAAATCTGAGGAAGCCTCCATCATAATAACACACATAATAATCCTATTATTAGAAAGCCCTGCACTCTGGCTAAGACTCTACTATACTTTTCAGTAACTTACTTCCCCAGAATCTCCATAGGGATGCGATTCTTTCACCCCTGCTTTAATGTACTTCTCTCTCCTAGCCTCAGTGATGTCATGATACACACCTGTGGACAAAAGCTGTGACAGGCAAGGAGATGCCACTTATCTCCCTGGTGATTCTATAGGAAACTAAGGGACCTCCTTATCACCCTTCTATGAACTATGCCCCTGTCAACTTTGAAAATTTGTTGTTGTTGTTATTCCAATTTTTTTTTTTTTTTTTTTTTTTTTTTTGAGATGGAGTTTCACTCTTGTTGCCTAGGCTGGAGTGCAATGGCACGATCTCGGCTCACCACAACCTCTGCCTCCTGGGTTCAAACCATTCTCCTGCCTCAGCCTCCTGAGGAGCTGGAATTACAGGCATGCACCACCACGCTCGGCTAATTTTGTATTTTTAATAGAAACGGGTTTTCTCCATGTTGGTCAGGCTGGTCTTGAACTCTCGACCTCAGGTGATCCGCCCACCTCGGCCTCCCAAAGTGCTGGGATTACAGGCATGAGCCAGCACACCTGGCCTGTTATTCCAATTTAACAGTTCTTTCTTCCCATACCTGTAAATGTGTGTGACTGTGTGTGTGTGCATATACACACACACACAAATACACAAGTTCAAGTGAAATCTAAACTCTTGGTAGAACAGTCCGTGTGCACTAATTTGCAAGAGTTGTTGTGAAGATAGAGCTTTTGAATAAACATAGATGTATAGATGTCAAAGGGAAAACTCCCTCTGTGTAAGCCACAGGACAAAGGTTTTGAAACACCTTTGTTATCTAAAGCTGGAAAGAAATGTCTTGCCTTAAAAGAATTTGCACATTCATACCTCTTTCCACAAATACATGAAAGGACGTGCTTTTGAAGACGAGGAAAGTTTAAATTCTACAAAAAAAAAAAATGTGATTTGGGCAGACCTCATTGCTCCCTTTTCTCTGTTTCTAGCTCGTTCTTCTCTGGGTGAATCATTTACTAATTATACTGTCAGCGTTGGTGTTGCTTGTTTACTGAGATCCCTGAAGTCGAGTTGCACAACTCCAGGTGGCATTCAAATAACATATCAGGTGAATGATGCCCTGGAATTTTGCAGGTAGCTTTGTTCTGAAGACAGGGACAAAAAGGCTTCATCTCTTTACCTCCCAGTGCCTGGTGAACATGCCTTCGGACAAAGTAGTTGCACAATTCATTGTTGCTTAGCAAATGAACAAACATGTTCACCTCACCAAATAGCTGACATGAAAACATTTTTAAAATAGTATCAAAATATTTAAACAGTCGGTTTCATGAATTTAAAAGATACCCAGAGATAATATAATTCCACAGTTTTTTAGATTAAAAAACAAAGACCCAAAGTCTATGTTTTTTAAATGAAGGCCCAGATGGTTTTGTGAAGGTCACATGAGTATTTAGGGACAAAACTAGAGCTGAAACTCAATTCTCTTGGCCCCAGGTGATCTTCTCACTCCACCAGACTTACTCAGTTCACATCACAGTCACAATTCAGATTAGAGCTATAAACAATTCCATACATCTGCACAATTCCTATAAACAATTCCATACATCTGCACAATTCTTACTGATATTTATAGCTTCATTAAAAGACTCTGAATTATTTTTCTTATATACCTCTAAGAAAGATCATTTGGTATTATCCTGCATATATTCAAATGTTACATATCTACAGATATTTGAACTCAGGTGGGGAATATCTCCACAAAGTCAATTAAGTAAGTTCAGTTTTAGTGAAAACTGAGATGGTGCAGCTTGAGAGATTAAGTATAGAATTTCCAATTTAATGCTTTGAATGTGTGCCTTACATCTGTATCACTGGCTTATTCTGGGAATTGAAGTCTTATTTCATTTCTCAGAGAATGACGGTTCTGCTACCAGTGACCTTTAAAGGTTAGATCATTAGGGCTTTTTGTTTGTTTGTTTGAGACTAAATAAATGAAGAAAACACATGTTCAGATACAAAACACTAGAAATATATTCATTTTCACTGGAGTGACACCAAAGGCCATCAGCATTAAAAATGAACTCCTAAGTTCTTTGCCATTCCCCAGTTGTAGATTTAATATAAAAAACATGCATCTCTTGAAACTCTTTCTTTGCTGGCAAGAATAATTCTCCTAAAATACTCACCTGTCAAAAAAAAAAGGTAACATTATTGATTTTCAGAATTCTTATTTCTGTCATGTCAATAAGCAATACCAGAAAGAAAATCAAACAGCCAGGAGAATTGGCATGATGGTGAAGGTTGAGCTTACAAGTACAGTGGACTCAAGTATCCATGATCCAGCATACTGAGCAATAAATCCAAACGAGCAGTGACTACAGGAAGACAATATGCAGGGAGGCCTTGCTGGGAAAAGTTAAACTTTTATGTAGGGGAATAGTCTATGGAGGATTACAGGGATGTTTTCTTGGGGGGATAAGGTCTGGAGTGTGCAGTACTGGGTGAAGCCCTTATCTAACAGGCAACAGAAAGGTCTTCCCACGTTAGGCATGTGTGACTCTACCTCCAACATAGAATTTTTTTTTAAGAAAGCAGTGGAAATTTGAAAATGATAGTCTGGTCTTTAGTCCTCTCAGTTTTAAAGCAAATAACCAGTATTGTGTTATCTACCTTTTCATGGATGCAGCCAGTGTGCCTAGAAGAGCCAGGCTTTATTCTGTATTTGCAACAAAAGTAGACCCAGCAACTGATGGGAATATACCTGATGGGAACGCAGAAACAGGTGGTATTTTAAATCAGGATGAAGACTGGGATTTTAGGACTTACTTTTGATAGGAAGAAATGGATATATCAATTTTCCTTTTAATGAGTGAGATTTTTGAGGCACTTTGTGGGGCTTCTGGTTCAAGACTGTGGCCCGTATGGTGTTGCAGGAGGGGCACTGATGGAGAGCTATCCCGGTGCATTATTTCTGAGCCACCTCTGTGTACTTTACTTCCTCATTTATAACATGGGACTAATGTGCCCTGCTGAGTCCTCACAGTTGCTGCAACAATCAAATGAGCTATTAAGGGATAAGCTCTTTTCCAGCTACCTATGAGAATGGGTGTGATATGGTCCCAGAATTTGCTCTCTAGAGTCACAGAAATCTCCTAACCCTCACAAGAACTCTTTAAAGTTGTTATCCCCATTATATACATGAGGAAACTGAGATTTAGACAAAAAGTTGTCCAGGATCACATACTATTAAGGAACAGAGCTAGGATGAATATTTGAGTCTAATTCCAAAACATTCTGGAATAACTCAATATGTGGTTTTCCATTTCTCCCAAAAACAGTTACCTGCTTTTTTCAGTGGCTTGTGTTCCAGCTGACAGCTCCAGACCCTGTTTGAATAATTTGAAGGCAATCCTTAGTTAGGGAAGCAAGCTTTAATTATCACTGGGGAACAGAAGGCCGCATCTTCGAGGAATTTGGCAGACCTCAGCAGGGGGCAACCACAGGCCTTTGGCAAAAGATCACTTTTCAACAACATTGTCAATTCCAGTGACCCCCCCGACCTTCCACCTGCAGGTCCCTGAACAGCTGCTGTTCTGTGGGAAGCAGTGGCAGTCTGTCTTCCTTTAAAAGGCACGTGTACACTCTGTCCCTGCTGCCTGCTGAGATCCCACCTGGGACCTCATCCCCAGAACTGGGGGTCATCTCCCATATCGAGAAATTAAGAAAAATAAGGGGGCGGGCAGGGGAGGACAGCTTTGACATCAGTCCTTGAACTTTCCCTTTTAATATAAGCCAGATTTAACATATGTCATTCTGTAAATCCGGGAGTCCAATTTGAGGCTTGTAATTTGCTGCAAGCTTCCCTGTTCCTCCAAGTGGGGTGGAGCTATGCCAAGCACATCAAGGTAACTGGTGGAAGATATAATTTGCCCACTGTGAGCCTGCGTTTCAGTTCCCTATTGTAATTTTTATTTGTGTTGAGGTTTTGTGGTTTTAAAAAAGTCAACTAGATTTATTTTTAAATTAACCCAACCCAACATCAAAGGCAATAAGTAGAGGATGTTTAGGTATTATAAAGAAACCCTGTGTAATCTGTTATAGCTGTATTCTTTTTCAGGGCACGTATCAGTAAATGGTTAGGGGCCTTTCACGACCAACTTTCTATATTTCTCTGACCTCAAACTACCCCCATGGGCGAAAAACCCTTTTTGAGGGAATTTGGAAGCCCCTGTCTCCTCCTCCTCAACCTCTTAATCTAATCCTGTTTGTAACGCAACATGCTGCATGAAGAATAAGAGACATGGGCTTAAGTCCCTCCCCACTTCCCTTATGACTGTGGTTTACTTTTAGATATGAAGAACTCTTTCAGGCCAAAAAAAAAAAAAAAAAAAATGGGACCATTTGGTTCATGAATCATTTATTTTGGTAGGCAGGAGAAAGTTTATATTGAAAGTTTATCTTAAGAATGACAGGTCATACCTGAAGAGTTTGTTTTGGAATACTACGGATTTTTTCCAACCCAGATAATTACGTGGGAGTTGCTTGTTTATTGGCTCATGGAGGAAATTCATGTGCCTCTGTTCTAGGCGTTTTAAGTGCTATGTATATATGGTAGTTGTTCCTCAAAACAGCTTTGGGTTTTGTTTTTTGTTTTTTGTCGTTGGTGGTGGTGGTTTTTTGAGATAGAGTCTCCCTCTGTCACCCAGGCTGGAGTGTAATGGCACGATCTGGGCTCACTGCACTCTCCACCTCTCCGGTTCAAGAGATTCTCCTGACTCAGCCTCCTGAGTAGCTGGGATTACAGGCGCCTGCCACCATGCCTGGCTAATTTTTGTATTTTTAGTAGAGACGGGGTTTAGCCATGTTGGTCAGGCTAATCTTGAACTCCTGACCTCAGGTGATTCACCCGCCTGGGCCTTCCAAAATGCTGGGATTACAGGCATGAGCCACCACGCCTGGCCCAAAACAGTTGTTTAAGAAAAGTGCTATTAACCCATTTACAGATGAGCACATTTGAGCCACACCCTCTTTTCCACTCTAAATCTTGTCTCTTTCTTTAAACATGAGTTACTTACACTTCTGAGCATAACTGAGACACTTTTAGAGACAGTGTCTTCTGAGCTCAATGTTATATTATTTGTGCTGCTATGCTTCTACTGGGTAACCAGCACCCATCCTGGTCACCAGGGTAACTTTGTCAACCAAGAAGGCCAGGGAACCCAAACCAGCATTTTCTACTATCAAAAGAGAGGTTCTGCAAATCCACCGGCAGAAGAGCATGTATAATAGCAGGTAGCGTTTATATGACCCAGTGTGCAAGGCAGTGTCCCAGCGTATCACCATGAATCTCAGAAACTCCAGGCTTTCCCCATGGGAAACCCACACCACCACAGAACCAGGGGAGGGCTCGGTCAAGACTCCTGAAATCAGTAAGCTCCCAGTGACTTATTCGTTCCCTAGTTTTATAATACAAATAATGGCATGGGATCACATTCAGCTGTCATTATCCACAACATTTCACTGATGGGATCCTCCTCAGACAGAGACCGGGAATCAGATTTCTCGGTCACATAAACTGTTGCTCATTCTGTGAGGCTGCCTGTTTGTAAAGTTGTGGTTCATATTAAAAGCAATCTCAGATGTAGGAAGCACCCCTCTCTTCCCTTCTCATTCATTTTGTTAAAGCAAATGGGCTTTGGAATTCAGTTCTGTTTCTACCACTTACTAATGTTGTTAATTTGGAGGAGTTCCTTAACTTTGCCAAGCCTTGATTTTCTCAGCTGTAGAAGGGGAATAATAAACCTATTTTACAAAACAGCTGAGACAATTAGGTGAGTTAATGTGTATAAAACGGTTTGCACAATACCCAACAAATGTTAATTTCTCACTCAGTTTTTAATATTAACCTCTATGTGCTTAATAACATTGAAGAAGAAGATTCAAATGGATTATAGTCCGTTAAAGAGTTCAAATATAAACAGATAATTCTCGGGGTGAGAATTGCCATAGCATAGATATGTTGTGTGCCCATGCCAGAGCATAGGTGGCAGCATCTAATGGTGGAGGGAGTTGGGTGAGACATCAAGAGAAGGTGACATATTTTTTTCAGTACCGAGCGGAAGACATGGGATACCACGTGGAGCTCTGCGGTAGATTAAATACAGACTCGAACTAACCTATTCTGGAACAATAGGACCATTTCCTTGTGGCTTACAGAAATTATTCCCTGCACCTATATTGATTTGTTTATTAAATGAATAGCTTTATTGGTAAACATGTATATTGCAGAAGTAGACTTGGTTATCATTCCCACAAGTCCAATTAAAGTAATGGTATCTATATACAAAACTCATAAAGAATAGATAAGTAAGTAATCAATAAAATACTCTTCTCAAGTATTCAAGAGAAAAAATGTGTTGAAATGATGATTCATCATTCCGCATAACATATTTGTGACTACATTTAATAGCCTCGTTAGCGATAAAATTTTTATGAGTTAACATCACATGAGAATATTCCCTTGTACCTTACTGAGATTTTATCTGCAGATTTGTAACATAACCATCATCATCTTGATATGTTTCTTACACATTTTATTCAGTGAACCCAAATTAACTTCTAATTACATGTTCAGCTGCCAGTCACGGTTTTATATGTTTGAATATATATCCTTCAGAGGATATTTGCTGTTTGGGGTGGTGAAGACTTCATCTTCTTATACATGCAAACAGAAGATAGTTTGAAGAGGAAGATGTTTTAGCAGTGTCTCAATTATCTCTCCATAATGATTATTTCACAACCTCGAGATATATTCCTGAAAGACTAAGTAAGAAATATATAGTAAGATTCCTTTCTGGATATTTGCAGAACTCCTAGTTATAACTATGCACCAAATATGGATAAACACTGGATTATGCAGTACACAGGACCAATGCTGCCCATCCACATGGAATTTACGAACATTCTACAGCGCAAAAGGCTCCAGACTTTGATGTCAGTGGATGATTCTGTGGAGAGGGTAAGCACGTGAACCTACCTCAGTGATAGTTTTTGGCCCAGCTTCCTTGGTGTAGACTCATTCTTGCCAATCCTGTTTGGTTTTTTCCCCTTCATTTTCCAGCATCATGTTGAGAGAGAAAGAAAGAAAGAGAGTATGTGTTTAGTGGTTTAATCATCCCTCCCCTATCTTGTCCTCATTCCATCTACCTCTCCAGAGTTGGTTTCCTATGGAGCCAGTAAAAAATAGGAGAGAAAAATCAAATCAGCAGAGATCAAGGGCCACATTCTCAAAGACAATGAAGAATGATGGAGCTTGTGGTGAACTTGAACTTGGAGTTAAGGGCCCCATCTAAAGCAACAGCAATTACTCAGCTCCAGCTAAATTTTGCCATGTCGAAATGTGGATCAAGTGTCAGCAGGTCTTCTGACTTTTTTAAAGAAGCCAGAAACACAAAAAATTTTATTT
The DNA here is from genome assembly GCF_007565055.1 of Rhinopithecus roxellana. Classification (NCBI taxonomy): domain Eukaryota; kingdom Metazoa; phylum Chordata; class Mammalia; order Primates; family Cercopithecidae; genus Rhinopithecus; species Rhinopithecus roxellana. Next base: position 131,360,676 of record NC_044557.1, on the reverse strand, counting down.
GAAATTTTCTGAACTTTGAAACATAGTATAAGCCAAACAAGATGTGCCTCAGGCTGGATTTAACTGGATCAGGCTCAGAAGCAGCCTGTTTTTAACCCTTGGTAATTAGATATGTGATGATAACTTTAACAATGGGTTTTCAAAATACAGCCTATAAAGTTTGATGGTAGAGGTTGTTGTGTGGGGTGTTTTTGTTTTTGTTTTACCAAACAAGCAAACAAAAAACCTGTAAGTAGAATGTGCTAGATTCCAAAAAGTTACGTTTCAACTTTACCATTGGACCTTTTCCCTCCCAGATTGTAAGCAAATAGAAAATATACATAATGTTATTAAAGCAACTCTTGCCTTTTAAAAATAACAGGAAAAAGATTTGGGGGCAATCATGGCAACATTATTGAGCATCATCTTACACCAGCGCAATTGATTCTGACTTGTTCCTGTGCTGTATTTCAGCTGTATAACATGCTCGTGGAGACAGGGGAGCTGGAGAACACTTACATCATTTACACCGCCGACCATGGTTACCACATTGGACAGTTTGGACTGGTCAAGGGGAAATCCATGCCATATGACTTTGATATTCGTGTGCCTTTTTTTATTCGTGGTCCAAGTGTAGAACCGGGATCAATGTACGTATTTCTCTGTTTGCAACATTCAACTGTCGTACCTCATGTGTGTCTAAGATAATTCAATTACCAGTCTCAGTATCCGGTTTCCTTTCATCACAAACAAAAAAGGATGTGTGTAGGTTGGTTAATTTAGAAGATGAAAACCTTTTCCCCCCTGCCACATCTTAAATTAGCTGAAGTATACTACTTAAAGAGAAAGGAAAAATAACTGTATCAATGACTAATTCTCTCAAATTGACTGGAATCCATGTCTTTTTGGTCTGTGTGCACAGACAGGATGTGATCTTCTGGGACATCATCCTTCTTTGAATCAGAGATGCGCTGTCATTTAAAAAAAAAAAAAGCTGATGCCATCCTTTTAGTGTTTAACTTTTAAAATTTTTTCCGAAAGAAATGTTTTTAAAAGATAAATTTTTAAAAGCTGGCTTTTCTTTTAGAGGAAAAAGAGCTGAAGGACTAGGCTGCTATTTCTGTCACTGTAGGCAGGTCACTGCATCTCTTTGCATCTCTGTTTTCCCATCATAAAATGGCCTTGCCAATCATCTCAGAATGTTTTGAATAAAATGGGATTGCATCCATGGAAGAATTATGGAAAGACTAAAAGAAAAAGTGGAAGTAGAATCCAGAAGCTGGAGTGGCCCTTAAAAGTCATCTAGCCTGGACCCCTGATGTAACAGTGAAGCTAGGCAGACAGTGTCAGTGCCCATCTCAGATCCCTGATTCTGGAAGTGCTGGCAGTGGGGCCCAGAGCCCAGATGTTCTGAATCTCCCCCATGTACCTCATGTGCTGCCACATCCCACTACATCCTGGAGAGAGGGCAACTGAAGTAAGAAGGGTTTCTTTGAAGAATGTTATTATGTCTCCTAAGATTATTAGAAACACCCTGGGAATTGTCAGACCGATATCTAGAAGGCTTTACGTTTTAAGGACTAGGTAGCATAGATTGAATTCAACTGTAAAAACTGTGCATCCTGTTTAAAAATATTGATTTTAAGGCCCTTGTTCAACTGGAGAGTTATGGACTATTGGATTTTAAACAAAAGTATGCTTGCTGCAAAAACCATCTATCAGGCTGCATCTTGCCTGGCGATGTGGTCAGAGCACAGGGGTGCAGGCATCTCCCCAGCCTGACCTTGGCAAGAGTCAGTTAATCTTGCTCAGTGCCATTGCTGTGATCACACACCCACCCTTGCCATGCAACCACGCATGCCTAGGAGACCAGATGGGAGGGTGAGAAGAGTTGAAGGCCAATGAGTCAATGTTGTAGAAAAAGCAGCCCTAAGTACCACCTTCCCCTGGCATTGGATCTCAGCCATCACTGTGTGCCCCCTTACAGAGTCCCACAGATCGTTCTCAACATTGACTTGGCCCCCACGATCCTGGATATTGCTGGGCTCGACACACCTCCTGATGTGGACGGCAAGTCTGTCCTCAAACTTCTGGACCCAGAAAAGCCAGGTAACAGGTGCGTCACTGTTCCTCCTCTCAGCCAGCCCCAAACACACTGAGCTCCAGCTGGTGCCCAGAGCCAGCCAGCAGCTGAAGACATGGAGGCAGAATATACCTTGCCCACAAGGATCACCCCAAGTTGAGCATTCCTCAGCTGCTTGTGAATAGCATATTGATGGAGATGCAGTCATGGTCTGTGGGAATTGAGAGGTGTTTCTTTAAATAAGCTGTTAGCACAGATCCATTTGGAAAAACGTCCAGATGCCAACAGTAAATATTATCATTTTGCTTTCAGGTTTCGAACAAACAAGAAGGCCAAAATTTGGCGTGATACATTCCTAGTGGAAAGAGGGTAATTATTGGTTCCTGGGGTGCTTCTGGGAACCAGTCCTAGCGGGCAGCTCTCCCTGCTGGGTATTTTTTTTTCTCCTTATTTTTGTTTACTAAGCATGCAGATTTTGTAAGCCTAGTCACAAGATTGAATGATTTGCTGCTTCTCCTGTGGTGGCCAATAGAGTAATTATTGCTGGATCAGAATTGTAAAGAATAACCCTCAAGTTGGTTAACTGGTACAAAAATACAGTTAGATAGAAGTTATAGTATTTGATAGTATAGTTGGGACATTATCATTAACAATAATTTATGGTATATTTTGAAATAACTACAAGTAAAGAATTGTAATGTTCCCAACACAAAGAAAAGATAAATGAGATGATGAATATCTCAATTATCTTGATTTGATCATTACCCATTGTAGACTGGCATCAATATATCACACATACCCCCAAAATATGTATAATTATGATAAATCAACTTTTAAAGTACCAAAACAACAAGAGAATAATGACTCCACATCCCCTAAAAAGAATAAATTCTCATAAGATTGGACCAACGCCTTTATCATGGGTATAGATTTACTGTTGCATTTCTCAGTGCTGGTTTCTAATCAATCCAGTAGATTGAGTTTCTCTACCATCCTCCCCATGCTCTTCTCTAAGCTGCCTCCAAGGCTTACCCAGCACCTTTCTTTCTACTTCCTACTTCTTTTCCTTACGTGCCTTTCCTAGTTTTAAATAGATAAATGTATGCCATTGTAATTATTTCCATCATCACTTCTGGGTTTCTCCCTTTTGATTCATTAATGCCCATTGCCTTGTTTTTCTCTGTACATAAATGTGGAAAGAGAAAACATTTGTATAATTTTTTTAACAAAAGGAACTTTGAGCATGTAAAATAAAACATGTATGCCCAAATTTTGAAATTAATGCTTTTGGGAAGAATAAATCTTTTCCTGACCTCTCATCTTCATCCTACCCAGCTTGTCATTTTCATAAAGGACCCATCAAATGTTGAACTCCTGTAGACAGAGATTAACATCTATTTCTTGCTGTTTAAAGAATGTGGAGTCATGTGACAGAGAAAAAAAAAGAGGGCAGGACTCAGGGACCGTAATTCAGATCACTTCTCACGTACGAAGCTTTTCCCTTTTTGTCGAAGCAAATTTCTACGTAAGAAGGAAGAATCCAGCAAGAATATCCAACAGTCAAATCACTTGCCCAAGTATGAGCGGGTCAAAGAACTGTGCCAGCAGGCCAGGTACCAGACAGCCTGTGAACAACCAGGGCAGGTGAGTGATACAGGCTTTCTTTACCACCACTCATGGGCTTCTCCATCTCTAATTTAGAAAGTTGTCCACATATGAAAGAATGTACATTTGTGTATAAATAAGCTTTTCCTAGTGGTCTTGAGGGCAAGCTCACTGAGACACCTCTCCACGGACAGAATTACGTAACTGGTTTGGGCTGGGCCTCCCCATTACTACTTGGGCTCCCTCCAGTTAAAAAAGATCATTATCTCAGATAAAGTTCTATGCCAAAAGACACTGGTTTCCTCTGAGGAAATGATTCCTGTTACAGTCCCTGTTAACTAGTCACTGAAGAGTTGCCAAGAGGCTACTTAGTCAAAACACAGGTACATGCTGAGCCTCTGGGCAGTGAACCACTGCAAGAGACACGATGGGGCCTTCACCCTAGGCTAAAGTCAGATGTCCTCTTGCCCCCAGTGGAGGACAGAGCCTGTGACCAAGCTTGAGGAATGAGAAGAGAAACTATATTCTGTTTGTTTATTGTTCCTACTTCTGCTCACAAAGATTCTCGCATCAAATATTTCATTAGAATAAATCTTCATTAGTAGAAATATTACTACAGACCCCAGGGCTACCCAGAATACCAGTTATTTTATCAGTAAGAATAAAAGAAATATGGTGTGATGAATTAACACTGCTTTTAAAGAAAGTAAGTACATATGAATTTAAACCAGTCTAAAACCAAAGATTTTAAATGCTCTTGATTGAAATGTATGATAGCTAAAAGAAAATGCTGTGTCATGCTGAGAGGAACTGAACTTTGGCCCAAATCATTGCAGCTTAGAGCAAAATCAGAGGAAAGCGAAAAATACTAACACGTAGTGAGCATTTGTCTTATCTCAGGCATGGTACGCAGGATTTTGTAGCATTTACTCAATTTAATCCTCACATCTGTTGAGTGAGGTGGACATTGGCATCCCCATTTTACACATGGGCGACTGGGATTCAAACAGGATTTGTCTGATTCAAAAACTCAGTTTACTTGCTGCCTTCCGAGGTAGGTTACAATAACCAGGTGAAGAGAAGTTCAAATCTTCTGTGAGTCTTTTTTTTTTTTAACTTAACTGACCTCTAGATATCCACACAATTCACCAACACCAGTTCAAGACGTCAGGCTCATGGAATGAGTAGGTAACGAAGTTATTATTAAAGTGGCCTCACTCATTATACGCTTATTTTATGGTATCTAACTTGTTGAATAGACATTCATAGTAAACAACTTGATCCTTATACCCTGCATTTCCTCAGGCTTTCTTGTACACAGGATCCCTTTGAAATAGAAGAGGAAAGGGAGGGAGAGCCGTTGAAGGAAGGGCTAAAACTAAGCCTTCACTGCATTCTAGTACGTCTTAATTTTCAAGTGTTTAGTGGAGAAAAGCTTAGACCTATTCATTATATTTTAATTTGAAGTCTTCAAATCTTTCTTATGAAAGCTCCAAATGTTATTATGAGTAAAACCTCAGAATTATTTTGTAGCTCTAAGATGATTTTTATGAGCCAGCCTCAATAGACTAATTTACTTTTATTCAGGAGTTGCAAATGTTCAGTGTTAAATACATTTCATGCAAATTGGTGATCTTGTTACTCTTTTAGCTCTAAGAGGTGAACATTATAGTCTTTTGGGAATAAGGTACACTGCCTACCTTTCAGTGTATAATTTTACAAACCTCTCCATATGGCTTGCCCTAAAATTTTAATATATGTCCTAAAGGGCAAATGTAGCGTAAACTAGATTATGGTATTTTGGCACAAGATTTTCACTCATGAGCTGAATGCTAACTATATTAAAAACTTAATTTTGCTTTTTCATATTTTTCTGAACTTGTTTTGGCCCCATAAAATGCTTTCATATCTGGAATTTTCCTCCACTGTTTCATTTCTCTGTGAATCAGTCTGAATTTAGATCCATTATGTGGATCTATGAGAACATCAGCAATGGTCTCTTTTAGAAAGGCCTGAATCTGTGGAACAAAGAATTAGACTATGCCCCAATGATGATTTATTTCTATAGAATTTCTTTACATTTGGGCCTGAGTGAGCTTTAGAAGTGAAGACCTGGAGAGTATTTCTGATTGTCTCTAGCTTCAGTGTATCACAGTACTAGTGAACTGTTACTCTAATCCCGAACCAGTAGGATCAGCATCCCTGAGAGTCTGTCAGAAGTACAAATTCTCTGGCTATTGCAGACCTTCTGAATCAGAACCTCTAGGGGTGAAGCTGAGCAATCTGTGTGTTAACAAGTCCTCCAGGTGACTCTGATGCTCCCTGAAAGTTTGAGAAGCACTCTTCTAACCCACGATTGTGATTACTGGTGGTCCTCAAACCATCACTTAGGAATCTAAGAACTTCAAGAAAATTTTGAGCCTGAATCTTTAAAGCAGTTATTCAATCTATGGGTCAAATCTGATAGCTATGTTGTGTGTTGTTGTTTTGTTTTGTTTGAGACAGTGTTTTACTCTGTCACCCAGGCTGGAGTGCAGTGGCGTGATCATGGTTCACTGCAGCCTCACCCTCCTGGGCTCAGGTGATCCTCCTACCTCAGCCTCCTGAGTAGCTAGGACTACAGGCAAACACCACCATATTCAACTAATTTTTGTGCTTTTTTAGAGATGGAGTTTTGCCATGTTGCCCAGGCTGGTCTGGAACTCCTGGACTCAACCGATCCTCCCACCTTGACCTCCCAAAGTGCTGGGATTACAGGAGTGATCCTCCATGCCCAGCCAGCTCTGCTGTGTTCTATCAACTTTTTATATCTTGGCCTTTTGCTCTTTCTTTCTGGCTACTTTGAAGACTATCTTTTTTTGGTGACAGTATCACCGGCTTTAAAAAAGGGAAGAAGAAAATTCAGAATAATGATGCTGAATTGTTCAGGTTCAAGGTGGCAGCAGATGCTAGAACTGACCTGCTTGGAATCTGCTCTCTCTTGACGTCCCTCCTGGCATGCGCCCTGCTTCTGTTCCTATTAACAAGTTGAATGGCCTTCATTCCAAGGCAACACAGTCTTAGGTTTTGACACTCCATGGGGTACAAACGGAAAATCAGCATGACTAGCCCCATTCTCTTCACTCTTAATCCCAGAGATAGTGAATGCCCCCTTCCTACCACATCTTTGTACCAGGTCACCTAAAGGTTGTTTGGTGGCGTCAATGCGGGTGCATGAGGTAAGTCAATAGAGGAAAGAGATCCAAAGGTTGGGGTTAGAATATTGGCCACCACCACTTTCTAGTTGTGTCTTCTCAAACAGGTCACTTACTTTCTCCTGAGTCTCAGGTTTTCTATCTCTAAAATGGAGAAAATTAACCTCACCCTTGTGAGGATTAAGTGATATTATACCAAGTGAGACTGAGATTAATTTTCTCTAGTGTGTGAGTATTGGGTGTTGTTATTATTCCAAGCCATCTTACCTGCTGTTTTCATTCCTATGAAGCCAATAAGAATTAAAATGGGCTGAGGCCGGGCGCGGTGGCTCACGTCTATAATCCCAACACTTTGGGAGCCCGAGGCGGGCAGATCACCTGAAGTCAGGAGTTCAAGACCAGCCTGGCCAACATAGTGAAACCCCGTCTCTACTAAAAATACAAAATTAACCAGGTGTGGGTGGTGGGGCACCTGTAATTCCAGCTACCTGGGAGGCTGAGGCAGGGGAATCACTTGAACCCGGGAGGCAGAGGTTGCAGTGAGTCGAGATTGTACCATTGCACTCCAGCCTGGGCAAAAAGGGCGAAACTGCATCTCAAAATTAATTAATTAATTAATTAAAAAGAATAAAAATGGGCTGGAATCCGAGAGACTTGGCATCACTTCTTGACTATGTGAACACAACAACCAGCAGGGACTAATTAAGACAACACGGACATATGTGTTTCCATTACTCCCACGTTCCTGAATTAATATGAGACAGAGTGTGAATTCCCTCCACTCTCTAAGCTGGGCATTACACCCCCAGGCATGTTTATGTACAGACACTCCCCATCCCCCTACACAATCACACTCATACACATGTGCACACTCATGGGCAAATCTCAACCTCTGTCTTAAAGCATGTTTGTTCCACAGAGAACAAAGAGCAGTGATGCTCAATGCTGGTGGCACATTAAACTCACCTGGGGCTGGACACTGTAGCTCATGGCTTACTCCCATAATCCCAGCACTTTGGGAGGCAGGAGTTCTAAACCCCCTGAGCCCAGGAGTTCTAGACCAACCTAGGCAACCTACAGAGACACTGTCTCCACACACAAACAAAATAGCCAGGCATGGTGGTGTGTGCCTGCAGTACCAGCTACTCAGGAGGCTGAGGTGGGAGGATTGCTTGAGCCTGGGAAGTCGAGGCTGCAGTGAGCCATGATCATGCCACTGCACCCCAGCCTGGGTGACTGAGTGAGACCCTGTCTCAGAAAAACAAAAAATAAAATAACAGAAAAATAAAAAATAAACTCACCTGGGTGGCACTTGAAAAATGCTGCCGCATACCCCAGACCAACCAGGTTAAAAATGTCTGGAAGTGAGGCCAAGGAATCTATTTTTTAATGAGGTTAAGAATCACAGGCCTAGAACCAGAAAATATCAAAGTTTGAAGGAATCTTAGAAATCTTCGAAGTTGAATGGTATCATTTTTCTGATAAGGAAATTTAGGTCCGGAAAAGTTAAGCTACAAACCCAAAGCCAAAACCTGCATCTCTTCACTTCGCGTTGAGTACTTTCTTCCCTGTAACATGCTGCCACTGCAAAATCGCAAGACAGATTTTCCCTTTGAAACTATGAATGGCAGTTGCCACTCACATTGGTTCTCAACCCAGACTGCACATTAGAATCATATGGGCAGCTTTAGAAATTCTTATGTTTAAGTCCCAGCCCAGACAAGTTAAATCAGAACCTCTGGGTACGAGGCCCAGGTATCAGTGTTTTTTCCAAGCTTCCCTGATGATTCCTATGTGCAGACAAGCTTGAGATCCACAAATGTCAAGTGAGCATTATTGGGCTGGTTTTTCTTCTTCTTCTTCTAGGCATAGGTATTGACATCTTAAATAGGAGCTACATAAAAGAGAAATTCCCTGGGCATTAGATTTTGAAATACACTTTACATATTATCTGGCATTTAAGAGGAAAAAAGCAGCTTGCTTTGTTTTGATAGGGCAAATATCACATCCTTTTGATGAGCTGTTGAATTCCAGCATCTTTACAATTTAGTTTGCCTTTCTACTATTGGATCAATATAAAATCAAACACTTGTTTAAAAATCTGTGAGGACCCCTGCATCAAGCAAGCTGATGCTATTATAATGGAAATAGAATGTAGTTTGTTGAGTGGAAACTGGTTTAGCTCCAGGATCTTTGGTCCTTTCCAAAACTTATCTCTCTGGCCATATATCCCTCTGACCCTTTGTGACCAGTTGCAGAGCATGCATAATAAGACATTTACCATTGAGATCCTCCTAGAATTGTTAGTTTTCCAGAAGCAGACAGCTTGTTTCCCAAAACTCACTGAACCCTGGTCAAAATGGCAGCATGGCTCATAGAAATCTTCCCCTGGCTTACCTGATTCCAGGGGGCCCATCCAGAAGGATTGAGCTCCCAATGCCATCCTCTTACTGAATTCTCCTCTGTGCTTGGATCCATTGTGGACCACTCAGCCTTTAAATCTTGCTTCCTTACCTCTTCAAACTATGCTGAAGCTCATGTCTGAACAGTTGTGCATCTAATTAGATATTTTGCTTCTGTGCATTTGTTCTAAACAAGTCAAAAAAAAAAAAGACAAACATGAGAATAGGCATTTTACTCATAAACTATATAATACAGCCCCGTTCTGCTTAATTTGTATTGTGTCTTCTTTTCCACCATCTCCTAACAGCCCTCCATAGTCAGGTCCTCCTCTGTGTTTCTTAAACATTACCTGCGAATCCCACTTTCTCACTTGTATGGATGTTGTTACTTCTCTCTTCTCACCTAAGGCTTACCTGAAGACTCGTACAGAGAATGATCTCTCTGTTTGAGTTTTCTCTTTTTCATTCTCTTTTTTCATCCGTATCCTGATCAAGGTGCTTTGGGATTACATCCTGGATATACCACTTCCTTGGTATTTGACTATGTGCAAGTTTCTTAACCTAACTCTGCCTCAGTTTCTTCATCTATAAAATGGGCATCATAATAGTTCTTGCCTCATAGATTGTTGTAAATATTATATGAGTTAAATGTATCAAGCATCTGGGACAATGTCTAGGACATAGAAAGCACTCAACAAATGCTGGTTGTCAATCATTGGCCAAGATCAGTTTACCAATTTCATTTTCTAGGAATTACAATAATCATACATCTTCCAACATTCCAGTGTTGACTTTTACAAGTGATTATCCAGATTAAAATCTATAGTAGGTAACATTTGTCTCTCTTCTGCTTCTTCTCCCTTTCCGTTTTCCCTCCCCCTCTCTTTCCCATCTCATACCATCTCAAAGAAAACAAGCCAGGAGATAAATCCTCCTGGCACAAGTAACACTATTTAATATTTGTGAGAGAAAATTCGACAATGACTTCAGCTAAGTAGCAGTTTGGCCAAAGATGTGAATATGATCTTTGTATATTCCCCAGTGTTAAGATAAATATTTTAAACACATGTCCACATGCAGGTAACTGTTTTTTATGGTGTCCATTTTGACATGAAGAATAATCAGATTATCACAAAATTACTGTACAGTTGTGACATTTCAGTGAGCATGATTTGACCTGCATTATCACCAAATCCATGTCGTAAGACATATGATAACCAAGAACTAGTGTGTGTTTATGCATAAAATTAAGCTTTCACTGCAGTGCACCTTTGAAGAAGTTGTAGCCAATTTTTAAAATTTTTATTTTTATTTCAATAATTTTTGGGATACAAGTGGTTTTGGGTTACATGGATAAATTCTTAAGTTAGATTTCTGAGATTTTAGTGCATCCATCACCCAAGCAGTGTATACCGTACCCAGTATGTAGTCTTTTATCCCTCACCTGCTTCCCAACCTTCCCCTCAAAGTCCTCAAAGTTTATTATTGATATAATAATAATGGCTTTGCGTCTTCATAGCTTAGCGCCCATTTGTAAGTGAGAACATACAATATTTGGTTTTCCATTCCTGAGTTACTTCACTTAGAATAATGGTCTCCAGCTGCATCCAAGTTGCTGCAAAATACATTATTTTGGTCCTTTTTATTCCTGAGTAGTATTCCGTGGTGTATATATACCACATTTTCTTTATCCACTTGTTGGTTGATGGGCCTCTAGGCTGGGTTCCATATTTTTGTAATTGCTACTTGTGCTGCTATAAACATGCCTATGCATATGTTCTTTTCATATAATGACTTCTTTTCCTTTGGGTAGATACCCAGTAGTAGGGTTGCTGGATCAAATGGCAATTCCATTCTTAGTTCTTTAAGGAATCTCCATACTGTTTTCTGTAAAGGTTGCACTGATTTACATTCTCACCAGCAGTGCAAAAGTGCTCCTTTTTGCCACATTCACACCAACATCTATTGTTTTGTTTTGTTTTGACTTTTTAATTATAGCCATTCTTGCAGGAGTAAGGTGGTATCTCATTGTGGTTTTAATTTGCATTCCTTGATGAGTAATGATGTTGAGTATTTTTTCATGCTTGTTAGCTGTTTGTGTATCTTCTTTTGAGAATTGCTGTTCATTTCTTTATCCTACTTTTTGATGGAATTTTTTTTTTCTTGCTGATTTGTTGTGTTCCTTTGTAGATTCTGGATGTTAGTCCTTTGTTGGATGCATAGTTTGCAAATATTTTCTCCCACTCTGTGGGTTGTCTGTTTACTCTGCTGATTATTTCTTTTGCTGCACAGAAGCTTTTTTAGTTTAATCAGGTCTCATTCATTTATTTTGGGGTTCTTTATATTTGCTTTTGGGGTCTTAGTCATGAATTCTTTGCCTAAGTCAATGTCTAGAAGAGTTTTTCCAATGTTATCTTCTCAAATGTTTATAGTTTTGGGTCTTAGATTTAAGTCTTTGATCCATCTTGAGTTGATTTTTGTATAAGGTGAGAGATGGGAATCCAGTTTCATTCTTCTACATGTGGCTTGCCAGTTTTCCCAGCACCACTTGTTGAATAGGGTGTCCTTACCTCAATTTATGTTTTTGTTTGCTTTGTCAAAGATCAGTTGGTGGTAAGTATTTGGCTTTATTTCTGGGTTCTCTATTCTGTTCCATTCTATGTGCCTGTTTCTATGCCAGTACCATGCTGCTTTGGTAATTATAGGCTTGTAGTATAATTAGAAGTCAGGTAATGTGATGTCTACAGATTTGGGGTTTTTTTGCTTTGTATTGTTTTGGTGAAGCTAATTTTGGGTGTTTTTTGTTTGTTTGTGTGTTTCTTACTCATGAAAATGGACACAAGTAGGCATAAGTAAGAACAGAGAACAATATCCTTAACCAATCAGAGAAATATTTGCAATTCAAAATGCAGAAATTATAATGATTATTTAGCGGATACTTCAGGAAGGAAAAGCAATCGGAGGTCATCTAATATTGCACTAAGTATTTTACATGGAAAACTGTTCTGTGAGATACATATTATGCCCATTTTAGATATGAAGAGACTGAAGCTCAGATGGGAAAATAACTTGACCAAAGTCACACAGCTAGAAGAATGACAAACCTGAGTTCAAACCAAGATCTGGGTGACTCAAAGCTTCTGTCTCCCTCACCAAATAATAATTATTTTGTACACTTTACCACCAGAAAACATTAGCTTGCCCAGGATTGGATAAAACTTTTAAAGGCCAATTACAGTACTGCTATAGGTTCATATAGTACATCTTTTCCTTAGAACTTCAAAACACTCAAACAATCTATTCTCATGTCTATCCATGAAGCCAGGAGAAGCAAGTATTATTTAATCAGATGTGGAATCCAGAAAAACAAAAAGATTCTGCAATTTGCTCAAAACCATAGAGTTAACAGCAAAAAATAAAATACAATTAAGGTTTTTGAATCCCAACCCAATACTCATCTCCATTAAAAATGGCTACCTCTTATCAAGTATACATTAGATCACATTCTTTAAGTAATAAACCATGTGTGTGTATGCGTGTAATAGTAATAATAATAACAGCTGCTTTTGTTGAGTGCCTGCCATGTACTGAGTCCTTCCCGTGTGTTGTCACTAATGCTCCTGACTCTGCAAAGGGTAATGTGGCATATCTTACTTGCTCAGAGCCACATAGCCACGTGATAGAGCTGGTGTTAAAATCCAGGCTTTTTGAGCTTGCAAATCCAGACTTTTTCCTTTAAGCCACACCGATGAATACAAAACACCTTTCCAAGTCCAAGACAGAATATAGGTAATATTCACTACTACGAAATCCTATTTCAGTAAAAGACTTGTGACAGCACTCTGCGTTGTAGTGAGGATCAAATGAAAAATTCATAAAGCGTGCTCTAGAGCAGTACCTGCTATCAAGCAAGAGTTAAATAAATGATCATAATCACGGTAGTCAAGATGATGATGAATGAAATTGTTTGAAATGCATTTGACATATTTCTCATTAGATTTGATTCCACCAAACTAGCTGCACACTATTTGTATCCTCATACCAAAATTACCAGCCTTCTCTTCTTCGTCTGGTGTTATTTATATACAGGCAGATATAATCAATCAAAAACACTAACACATAATTACCTAACTGAGTGATTCTGTGCTGAGCTAACTTCTGGGAATGACTCAGGAACATGAGACATGGCCCTTGCCCTTAATTCCAACTTCCAGCATAGTTAGAAAGGCTAAAAGAAAATTATAAGAACTTAAAAAATTATTTAAGTAGTTTTATCTAGCACCTCGCCCATAATTGGTGTGCGGAAATATTTGTGGAATGACTGCGTGCTAAATTATTGGCACAGACTGATAAATCAAACAGAAGGAGAACTGAAATGTAGTTGAAGAAAAGAATTTGCAGAAGGAATGAACCATCAGTGAAGATGGAGACAATCAGATTTGGCAATTCACTGATTTACTGATAAACTTCAAGAGCGTAGATAAAAGCAAGACAGTGTGACAGCTCTGTTTCTGCAAGGGCATTTGTTGAACAAAGCTTATGTCTGTGGCTGACTCCACACATCCCATTAGCAGGTGCCTCACCTGAGCTCAGGCTTTCATCTGATTCCTGAAACTCCTGCAATGTAAAAACCATCTCTTCTCATTATTTTGACTATTTAAATGGCTTGCCACGTGAGTTTCAGAGCAATTCTTTCAAAAATTCTCTTTTTCTGCCTTCCTCTATAAACTTTCTAAGATTACCACTTTAGTTGCAGCTGTTTCAAGGTTTTATTGTGCAGTCGTAAAAATTGTCATGATATCCAGTTCTAAAATGGCTGTAGCAATGTGTGGTAATTACATTTCATTAAAATTCCTAGTATGCTTGCCAGTAGGAAGATTTTCAAAGCCTCTAGTTAATTACTTTATCTAACAGGGTGTATGACTTTTTCAAAGGGTCCATGGTAGAAGATACAATTGACATTTTTGTTTGTGGCTCTTGCTTTATCCAAGTATGTGTGTAGATACATGTATATATGTAGTATGTATGGATAATATATGTTTGTATGCATGTGTGTAGATATATATGCATATATGTATGTATATTTGATTTTGTATGCTACATTATCATAGCTAAGGACAGTGCCAGACATCCAGTGTGGTTAAATTCAACTCTTCAGGAAGGAAACACCGTTTCCCTTCTTCTCTATCCCATAGGAAATCAACAAAGAATTTGGCTAATGGGAAATTCAACTTGGATTCCAAATAGCCTAAGTCACTAAAACTTCTGCCTACACCTTTGTGTTCTACAGGAATCTACTTGTACCCTCAGATCCTCCAGGGCAAAAGACAAACAAAATAGGCAGAATTCTTTTAATGCATTGTGATTATAAAAACCGCAGGTTTTCACTATGGTCATGTGCTTTAAAAATTAGTATTTGTACTAAAGTTGATATAAATTAGATCCACAAAAAGACTTTAGGCCATTATTTTTCAAGAATGAATATATATACATATATATAATATTATATTAATATATATTTTTTCATATATATATATTTTGAGATGGAGTCTTGCTGTGTCACTCAGGCTGGAGTGCAGTGGCTCAATCTTGGCTCACTGCAACCTCTGCCTCTCAGGTTCAAGCCATTCTCCTGCCTCAGCCTCCCAAATAGCTGGGACTACAGGCATGTGCCACCACCTGGCTAATATTTGTTTGTTTGTTTTTTGTTTGTTTTTTGAGACGGAGTCTTGCTCTGTCACCCAGCCTGGAGTGCAGTGGCATGATCTCGGTTCATGGCAACCTCCACCTCCCAGGTTCAAGCGATTCTCCTGCCTCAGCCTCCCAAGTAGCTAGGACTACAGACGTGCGCCACCATGCCCAGCTAATTTTTGTATTTTTAGTAGAGACGGGGTTTCACCATGTTGTCCAGGCTGGTCTTGAACTCCTGTCCTCAGGCAATTCGCCTGCCTCAGCCTCCCAAAGTTCTGGAATTCCAGGCTTGAGCCACTGTGCCTGGCCTTTTTTTTTTTTTTTTTTTTTTTTTTTTTTTGTATTTTTAGTAGAGAGAGGGTTTTGACACATTGGCCAGGCTAGTCTTGAACTCCTGACCTCAGACGATCCACCCACCTTGGCCTCCCAAAGTGCTGGGATTACAGGCCTGAGCCACCGCACCCGTCCTCAAGAATAAAATTAGCCATATTTTCCTGTCTGATAGAAGATGGAGCACCTCTTATGCTTCCACTTGGCTGTGGATTGTGAATTCACTAGCCAATTACTTTGCTCCTCTAGGCATTAAGCAGTCAACTCTTCATTTTTAAATGCTAGATTGAGAGATCATCCAAGTAGATGGATAAGCCTTAAACCATTTGAATTTAAGACAGATATACATACAGACAGACACTCAAATGCCACTAATTCCCAAACTTTGCAAAGTTACAAAAAGTTTTTTATTTTGGCAATACTTTCCCCAGCAATAATTCTATATGGCATATAGTTATATGTTAATGGAGATGTCTGTCAGTTTCTGAGTCCAGGCTATCTATAGTGCAGTGGCATGATGGCATGGTCTCAACTCACTGCAGCCCCAACCTCCTGGGCTCAAGTGATCCTTGCACCTCAGCCTCCCTCCTACTTGCTGGGACCGCAGGCATGTGCCAGCATGCTTAGCCATATGTGTGTGTGTGTGTGTGTGTGTGTGTGTGTGTGTGTGTATATATATATATTTTTTTTTTTTTTTTTTTGTAGAGACAGGGTTTCACCATGTTGCCCAGGCTGTTCTCAAACTCCTGGACTCAAGCAATCCACCTGCCATGGCCTCCTGATGTACTGGGATTATAGGTTTGAGCCACTGTGCCCAGCTCTGAGAACTTTTTTGATCATTTCATGGCGCATCCTCAAGCTAATTGGATAGCCATGAATGCTATAATTGGGTCTGTGAGTGCCACAAACCCAGGCGTGGAAACCACTGATGTCCGCATTAAATGGCAGAATCATGGAACAGGCCACATGCAGTTTTCAGCTAAGTCAAAATTCTGTCACTTATCAACTAACTGTGGAGAGAGCACAAGGATAACTGGTTTCACTCAAATAAAGCACATAGTCCTGAAAGCATAGGTGCACTGATAGTATTCATTCATCCAACTGGAGTCATTTTCTGACCTGCTTACATCAGTACATTTCTAGACACAGCTTCCTTTGCACACGCCACTCCCACCAATTACATGCATCCCTCTCAAAGACCTATGCATCTGAGCTACTTAGACTTAAATATATCCCTCCTGCCTTCCCCATGGAATCCAGCTGCAAAACTGTCCAGTAAGCAGTTGCTAATGTAAAGCAGTGGCCTAAACTCCAACGGCACATTTGAATCATCTGGGGAGCTTCTGAAAGTCCCAATGTCCAGCCAAATTTGAGAACCACTCATCTGATCTAACTTCCTGTGTTTAATTAAGTTGACTTCACAATTTTTAAGTTAAATCATCTCTAACTTAGTCCTTAGGCTGTTCTTGTTTGTGTTGCCTTTTTGTGGCTTTGTAAGTAAAATCCGCCCTCTGTATCCATGGGTTCTACATCTGTGGATTCAACCAACTGCAGATTGAAAGAATCGAAAAAGAAAAGATGATTTCGTCTATATTGAACCTGCATAAACTTTTTTCCTGTCATTATTCCCTAAACAATACAGAGTAACTACTATTTATATAGCATTTTATTATATTAGGTATTACAGTTAATGTAGAGATAAAGTATACAAGAGTGTGTATGTAGGTTATATAGAAATACTATATTTTACATCACAGACTTGAGCATTCATGGATTTGGGTATCTGCAGGGCATCCTGGACCCAATTCTCAGTGGATCCTGAGGGATGACTCATTAGTTGCCTGTCTGTCCCTTGAGCTCCTGCTTCTCTGGGTGAAGATGTTAAACATTCAAGACATTCTAGCTAATCCACAAAAAAAGGTTGTACCCTGATATGGCTTGAAACAACCAAATTCAGTAGTACCAAGAGTATAAAGGGCTAAAGCAAAATCATAGAAGAAGCCCTGTATCTCTAGGATTTGGGGATTATATAGTAGAAGCCAAAAAGCAGCTCTGATAATTCAACATATATTGAAGACATACAACTCCCTTAGGAGAAAGCAAATCGTGGCTCTGCATCTTGGTTCATTGTGAATAACTGCATGTCATTTTGTACATGAGTGTCAGTTATCTACAAGGCCGTCTAGGACCTTTGACCAAACTTTGCCTTGCAGTAGGACACTTTGCAACAAAGATGTCACCCCAGATATGGTACTGGTACAAGAGGGGGATATGAGATCTTTTAAATGATGCATGAAAGAACATGTTTTATTTAATAATTATTTATTTGAATATATTTGAAAATATACGTGGCACAAAAAAACGTACTTTTACAGTGCAGATAGTATTGTACTGTCCATAGGTTAGAAATGCATCCATTTAAAGAAGAGCTTCTCACTCTTTAGATATGAACAAAAACAATGAAGGATAAAGAGAAGTTTCAGTAGATAATAGTACACAACTGATAGACCTACACGGAAAGGAAAAAAGACAAAAGTTTGATAACACTATATTTTAACTCTGTGACAACTGTGGCCAATTAAAATTAAATATTCTTCCCGCCTCCCAAATTAATTTTGTAGGGAGAAGGGGGAAAATAAAATGTAAAAGAAGTTATTCAGTCTTTAAGTAAGATGTGGAGGATCCCAGAAAATGACCCCCAGGGTGAAAAGCTATTATTTCAGCCAGGTTGAGATTCAGTAAGTGCAAGGACACTTAGTCCGGAGGCAGTGTCATATTTACTCGGATGTAAGCCTGCAGCATCTGTGGCAGGCGTGTTAGAAAGCTCAGTCTAGAAAAGTCAGTGCAAGCTCCCCATATGTGTCTGTTGGGAAGTGAACTGTCTCACATAGGAGCATGCCCACTCTCTGCTGAGTGTGCAGTTGAAACTGGAGAGTTTCCTGATCCCCTTCATAGGATGTGCAACAGGGGTGTGGCACACCTGCTCGGTCACCACCACTGCTCAAACCCCTGATGAGAGGGGGAGCACACAGATGGGCAGGTACAGGAACCAGGGCACGTCCTTTGGGCTCCAGCCCTGCAGTAGTATCTAGGGGCAGGCGCCTATGGCCCCAGTGTTACAATGCTCTTTTAGCCTTGCCATCTGCAGACAGATTGTTAACCAGCTCAATGGACCCTCTGCCTTTTGACAAGGGCAGAGGGCCACCAATATGACAGCTTTCTGTATTCCAAGCTCTTGCCTAGCTCCTGGAAGAATCAGGTCACGCACGGGCTTGAAGGATGAATGCAGAATTTTACTGAGTGGTGGAGGTGGCTCTCAGTAGGACGGATGGGGAGCCAGAAGCGGGGATGGAGTGGGAAGATGATCTTCCCCAGTTTGGCCACTGGACAGCCACACTCCTCTCTGACCACCCCCAGCCAAGCTCCTCTCAGTGTTCAGACATTCCTCCTCTTCTGTCTTTCTCTGCCACCTTGTTCCACCATTCGTCTGCTTGTCTCCTCATCTCCTTGTCTGCTTCTGGAGCCTGGGTTTCAGGGTTTATATGGGCACAGGATAGGGGGCATGGCAGGCCATAAACAACTTTTGGGGTACGAAAACAGGAATGCCTGTCCCCATTTAGGGCCGTAGATCCCCAGGCTTGAGGGTGGGGCCTTTGCCAGGAAACTACCTTCTTCTACCCAGTGTTTCCCTGTCTGCTGTCCATATCACAATGTTCTTAGAAGGATAAGAAAAGACACAAAAGAAAGCCTGACAAGTTTGCTAATGTCTGGTGTCTGTGAGAGTCGGCTCGCCCCATGATGGGCTCCAATTAAACTCATCTCTGTCTTCCTCATGTGCCACTCTTCCCTGGCTCACATTAGAAATTCAGGAGCGGAGAACAAAGCGGCCAAGTTTGTTTTTCCAGAGCAAGAGGGGTCTGGTGAAAGCAGTCCTGACAGCTGCTCTGTGTGTCTTGGTGAACTAACAGCTTTTACATGTTTCATTCAAGACTGTTTAGTCTGCGTGCTGAGGATTCATATATCAGTTTTTGGCTCTAGTGTCATTGAGGTAGTTTGATTTCCAGTGATTTCGTGGTCATCTGTATTTGCCTACAGTGAAAGAAATAACTGAGAGTCGAGTTATTGCGGGGTCACTTAAAAGCTTGCCTTTCTTCATTCACTCTCCTGAAAGATATTGCCAGTGCTTCTAAAAAAAGAAAAGAAAAAAAAAAAACTAAGGGAGCGGCTCTTAATCAATAACACCTGGAGCAGAATCGGTAAACTGCTTTCACGTTGGCTTTTGCAGAAGTGGCAATGCATTGAGGATACATCCGGCAAGCTTCGAATTCACAAGTGTAAAGGACCCAGTGACCTGCTCACAGTCCGGCAGAGCACGCGGAACCTCTATGCTCGCGGCTTCCATGACAGAGACAAAGAGTGCAGTTGTAGAGAGTCCAGTTACCGTGCCAGCAGAAGCCAAAGAAAGAGTCAACGGCAATTCTTGAGAAACCAGGGGACTCCAAGTAAGCCACACTTTTGTGACCATCTCGATGGTGGCGTAGGCCTGTGGGAATAAACAATAGAGAGACGAAAGGGTTGCTCCTTCTACATTTTAGATATTATCAATGCATCGTTTTCAGGCTAAAAGCACATCGTTGCTCTATTTAAAATAAGAAAGCTAAGATTAATGTGACATTTTGCTTTGCAAACATTTTCACTTAAGCATAGAATGAAAATATAGTTTGTAAAAGCACCAGAAGTGAAACATATGCACACATAAAAGAGTTTATAAAATGGCTATTCCAAAAGGTAAAGGATATGGTTTAAGTCCATTTTATTTTACCGCAATGCCAATGTCCTGATTTGTCTGCCTTAAGTTGCTTTAAAAAAGAGTAAACACGGGTTTCAGTGTGTATGCATTTAACTTTAAGAGGAAAAGCATAAACACTTTTTTAAGGCACATATTTTAATCTCTGTTTTACGACAATGTATGTATTTTTTAATTCCGTCAAATCGCTGGATCTTGTTGACTGGCAGGGACAAACTAGTTGAATTCAGTATGAAAAGCACTTCCTAGCATCTTCTTAATAAAACCTCGATTAGGCAGCTATGAGAAACCTATGATTATATAAATGTGAAAATCCAGACTAACACCTTCCACAAAAGAATGAATCTAGTACCACCTAGTGGAGTAACATGAAAAATGACTCAATTTTATGGTGATTTCTTTCTATAATGGTTTGGAAAGAAGCAACTTAAGTAAATTAAATTCTATGTCAAAGATTTGGGAATCAAATCACACACTAGAACAATGGAAGCCCTGAGAACAGGCATTTTTATTGTAGACTCCACAATATGGGCTTTAGGGCCATTTGCCCCTGATACTTCATCCAAAACTGTTAAGTGTTTTCCATGTGTATATGGATATTTGTTTCCATGTCAACAACTTTTAACAAATTTTAAAGGAATCCATAAGCCAAAATGCTAAGAATCTTTGGGAGATTTTTTTCTTCCCTGAGAGAAAAATTCCAGGTCTAATAACTCACACAAATATACCAAATTTCTGAAAATCAATAAGGCCAGGCGCGGTGACTCATGCCCGTAATCCCAGCACTTTGGGAGGCCAAGGCAGGCAGATCATTTGAGTTCAGGGATTCAAGACCAGCCTGACCAACCTGGTGAAACCCCATCTCAAAAAAATTAGCTGGGCATGGTAGCACATGCCTGTAATCCCAGCTACTTCTGAGGTAGGAGAATCGCTTGAACCTGGGATGCAGAGGTGGCAGTGAGCCGAGATGGCACCACTGCACTCCAGCCTGGTTGACAGAGTGAGACTCTGTCTCAAAAAAAAAAAAAAAGTAATAAGGAACTAGGACCCCTGGCACGTTCCTTTTTCAGAAGCTGATTAGCAACATTCAGCTTAGAAGAAAGTGTGCCCTCTTCTCTTCCAGAAAGTTCGACCTTGTTTCCCAGGTACTGAGCATAAAGCCCATTGATTTTTCAGTATTAGGCCCAAACACAGGTCTAGGACAGCTCTTTCAAACTGTATGGAATCTTGTGTACTTGACAACAGGAGTCGATTTTCACCCTTTCTGCAAGGATGGAACTCAGGGCACTCTTATTGACCCCCCTACTGTCACGGAGGTTGCTCCCTGATCTGGAAACTGCAGGATTCTGCTGAGAGCTGTCTCAGAAGCATGATAATTCTGATTTCACAGCCAGTATGCCCCACTTCTTTCTGTGTTAGGCTAATGAGATAAGGCCAGATGAATATGCTGCTACAGAGCTAAGAGCATCCAGTGTTTGCACATTGAAGTTCTTATCTGGTACACATGAGCTCTTAAAATGGTTCCATAGTCACCAGAAAGTATGCTGCCCTCTCCCCATCCCTGCCCGCCCACCCCCTGCCTTAACCCTCCTCTGCCAGGTATAAAAGTGAATTGGCTGATGAAAGCATTAGCAAAATTTAATTCTTCTTAGAGTAATCCTCTACTATTTGTACAAATAGAAGTTGTCTAGAGCATTTGCCTTTTTGAAAACACAGCCCAATGTAGTGGTAAGGCTTCATAGTCTGAGAGATTATAGTCCTAGCTCCATAAGCTTGCAAAATGTATGTGACATTCAAAACTTCATTTTTCTCGTCCATAAAATAAGGATGAACCTGTGTTGACAATCTGATGTTTTTGTACTTAAGGGTTTTTATAATAATACCTGTCTTTCAAGACTCTGGATTAGAGATAAATAGGAAGTATATAATACATAGCAAAAGCTCAATAAATGATAGCCATTATTATTAATACCATAATTGGGAATATGGTTTTATCCAAAAAAATAGCCTGAGCAGTTCACGTTGAAAACCAAATGTAGAAGTTCACAGCCTGCCACGAGGAAAAAGGATCCTAGAAATCACCTGGACCAACCCCCCACTTGACAGATGAAGGGCTGAAGGCCCAGAGAAGTATGTCATCCATCACACTGCCAGGCAATGGCACTGCCAGGACAAGAATCCAACCTCTGCTACCGTGAATTGCAGGCACCACGATGCCGCTCAGCAATGGAGCATGGACTGCTTTCTCCTCTCCAGGATGCTTCCTGGACCAGGTGATCACTTTCTTCCCTTGTAAGCTATATCAGGACATCCATAGTAATGTATCTTCCCTTACTTCTAGAGTACAAGCCCAGATTTGTCCATACTCGGCAGACACGTTCTTTGTCCGTCGAATTTGAAGGCGAAATATATGACATAAATCTGGAAGAAGAAGAATTACAGGTGTTGCAACCAAGAAACATTGCTAAGCGTCATGATGAAGGCCACAAGGGGCCAAGAGATCTCCAGGCTTCCAGTGGTGGCAACAGGGGCAGGATGCTGGCAGATAGCAGCAACGCCGTGGGCCCACCTACCACTGTCCGAGTGACACACAAGTAAGAAGACTTTATTTGTTGACTAGGATTGAGTTCAGAATTACCACCACAACACACCATATTATCACCATTTTGCACTTGGCAAAAAAGCAGTATCACTTGGCAATACGGTGCCTGAGGGCTGGCCTACGTAGCAACTGAGGGTTAAAGAAACAATGAGTCCACGCAATCATAGGCTTCGACGCGTGCTTTGGGTTTGATTTCACATTAAGACTGATCAGCTAGGAATCCAGCCAGAGTAATTCCATCACATCTTGACTTAGCAGGCATGGAGTTCATGAGCCTAGGCAGTTACCTTTGCAGGCGTCTAGAAAACAAATGGAAACAATTTCAGAGGCTGGAAGTTCTTCCATGTTGCACGATCACTGTCACTTGGAGCAGTTGTGTGGTCACAGCCTCAGAAATGAAACACAGGCCAAGGGAGGGCAGTGAGTCCCAGAGACACTTCCAGAAAGATGATGTAGGTTACGAATGGATGTAAGACATACAAATATCTAACCAGTCCAGATCACAGAGAGGGCCTTGGAAGTCATGGAGACAGGGAAGGGAGATGATTCCCTCATAGGTTTAATGAACTCACTTTGTTCTTTGGCTCCTTCCAAAGTCTACTTACTCTCATGATTAGGAAATGTTTTCTTTCTGAATTTATTAGCAAGATCTTTGTTTTCTCCCTAATTGTATCACTTTGGGGAGATGGGGCACTGTGCGCTCTGCCAGGATTTTTATCTGTGAGGTTCTGGCCTCCTAGTGCCTGAAGTTGGTACAGTTACATACTAAGGGGTTTAGACCAGAATGCATTTCTCTTACATTATTGATTAACCCCACATCCCACCTGCTGTCTATCCCTGGAGCTGTATCTTTACTTCAAAACTCAGTGGGGTACTTAGGGCACTCTCTTTTTAACAAAATGAGTGGAATTAATACTCCCCTTCTGAATCTGCTTTTCTTCAAACAAGCCATTTGCATTGTGATGTGAAAGGTGGTCCCTTTTGTTCTATGTCAGTTGAACTTGAGTTTTTTGGTGGTATCCTGTTCATGGGGTTGTGAGTATTCAGAACTGCCTTGAAAAGTGGTCATAGGGATGATCTTAGTCACAGAGTTGTGACACCATCCACCCATGTGACATTTTGTCCTCACTGGTGACTAGAACATATTCCCATTGATGCTGGTCTTGGATCAGCTCAACGGTTACTGCATGTGTCAACATTAAGGATTTTGAGGATTAAAAGTTCTCTTTGCGATCTTGAGTGTTTTCTACTGTTAGAATATAAACCCATTTGACATGGTTTTGGTTTGTTTTGCAGGTGTTTTATTCTTCCCAATGACACGATCCATTGTGAGAGAGAACTGTACCACTCAGCCAGAGCGTGGAAGGACCATAAGGCATACATTGACAAAGAGGTTAGCCGTGGCTGTGTGACTGTCGATATATTCCAGACTCACACTCGGCCTGCCAGCCCTGCGGTGCCTGGTGGGACATACCATGGATACACATCATCTATAATTATGTGAAAAATACAAAACAAAGTTATTTGTCTTTCTCCAGTGATTTAAGGATAGTCCTACTGAAAACAATATAGAGTGTGAGAAGAGACTGGGAACTGACTCCATGGCCTTTTGAAATCTCTGTGAGAAAATGATTCCGTTATAAAAAAAGGAATCTGCTACTGTTTATCTGTAACACATGGGTTGGAATATAGAGTCTATATAGACATATTTTATGCCCAGTTTGTTTCTATGTTAAGTATCATCTCAGATGAATAGCTATTATTACAAAACAGAGAAAACAAGGTGAAAAGAAAAGTACTTTGTAAAGAAAATCCTGATCTTAACATGTAATTGCTTGAAAACATGTTTTCCAGATTGAAGCTCTGCAAGATAAAATTAAGAATTTAAGAGAAGTGAGAGGACATCTGAAGAGAAGGAAGCCTGAGGAATGCAGCTGCAGTAAACAAAGGTGAGCTTGTTTCCATCCATGCTCCACTTTCCAAATTCATTTTTACACAAGCCAGAGGCATTAGCACTGGGCTCATTTTTCTCTTTTACCTATAGAATGTATGGTCATAGAGTATGATAACCTAAGCTATTTAAATCAAATTAAATATGCTTAAACTTAAGCAGGAAGTAAAAAATCCCATTCAGCTAAAATACTTACAACACAACTGCCTTCCTTCTTTCTATTTTGCTTTCTTTTTATAAAATGAACACTTTGATCCAATGCAAGGTTATGAAGGCTCACTTTTTAATCTTTTCACCTGCAGCTATTACAATAAAGAGAAAGGTGTAAAAAAGCAAGAGAAAATCAAGAGCCATCTTCACCCATTCAAGTAAGTAACTCTCTGTTTTCCACATTTGCTGGGAGTCAGTGAGTGTCCACTTGGCCCTTCGAAGAGGATGGAGGGACCCCTGTGTTCCCCGCAGTGCCGCTTCAGAAGAAGTAGACCCATCTAGGAGGGCACCTAGCTCATGAAGTTGAAAGCAAAGCCCCACCTCACCAAGGGACTGTAGCAGTGCTCTTGGCATCCTTTGTCGGGGAGCCATGCTGAGCTCCACTGTCATTCTATGAGTGCTCCCTACCTGGCAGATAGGACCAGTAACTAGATTTTACTCCATGCACTGGTTTCTGTGGAGAGTGCTTGAGGGTTACAGACTCTCAGTGCTGTCGGTGTTCTATAGAGTAGCCTGGAACAGTGCTGAATTGTGAAAGTGGGAAGAAACATAAATGTTTTTAAATAATAGCAAAATTTGCATGTGTAGGAGATTTAGTATTTAAACCTTAACAAAGTTTAAGCTTTTTATATAAAAAATAAAAATAAAAAATAATTCTAAAAAATAAAGGCTATCTAAACTTTTTCTTTGTCGAAGAATTTTTTAAACCTTTTAATCCAAGCCATCTGGTTCAACTAACCTTTAACTCAATGGCTGATTGGTACTCGGCTGCCAAAAAAAATAAGCCATTTATCCAAAGAGTGTGGCTAGCAGGATCCTCTCATTCACATTGACATTTATTTCCATCGGTGTTTCCATGCACATGAAGAGAAAAATGTTGGTCCTCTTAGGTTCAATAAGGTCCCAAGAAGCTGTCACTGAATTCATTTGCCTTCAGCATTCCTTTCTTTTTTTTTTTTTGAGACAGAGTCTCACTCTGTTGCCCAGGCTTTAGTGCAGTGGTGCAATCTTGGCTCACTACAATCCCCACCTCCTGAGTTCAAGAGATTCTTGTGCCTCATCCCCTAGTAGCTGGGACTACAGTTGTGCATCACCACATCCGGCTAATTTTTATATTTTTAGCAGAGACAGGGTTTCACCATATTGGCCAAGCTGATTTCAAACTCGTGACCTCAAGTGATCTGCTCTCCTCAGCCTCCCAAAGTGCTGGGATTACAGGTGCAAGCCACTGTGCCCGGCCTGTCTTCACTATTCCTGATTCTATTTTAAGTCCGTCTATACAAATTGAAGGTCGTCCATTATCTCTTATCAAGCATCTAAATATTCATGCAAGACTCACAGCAACAAGCCTACTTTTAATTGAAAAAGTACCTTCTGAACACTCAAAAAAATCCCTTCTCTTGGAACAGAGAGGCTGCTCAGGAAGTCGATAGCAAGCTGCAACTTTTCAAGGAGAATCGTAGGAGGAAAAAGGAGAGGAAGGAGAAGAGACGGCAGAGGAAGGGAGAAGAGTGCAGCCTGCCTGGCCTTACTTGCTTCACGCACGACAACAACCACTGGCAGACAGCCCCGTTCTGGAACCGTAAGTTGCTTGTTCCAAATGCCACTTCCTGCCACCATGCAGAGACAGCGACTCATAACTTAGATCAGAAATTCAGCAGCATAAAACCAGGAATCTGCAAAGATTCAAGAGAAAGGCATCATATTCTACTCTATACTGGAAACTCAAATGATTTTAAATATTACTGTTTTCTTTAAATTTTTTCTGGTATTTTGTTTGGTAATGCCAAGCTTCTCCCTGGGTTTTTCCTCCTGATGATGTTGTTTCACATAATAGCCAGCACCTGGCACAGTTTTTTCCCAGTAGGACTGTTCTACAGCTAAATAATGCAATGGATGAACGTCCCATAAATGGATGAAAAATTTTGTCCCAAATAGATTTTGGTTCTGCTTTATTTCAAGTACGTAAGTGTAATAAAAGGAAGTAAAAGAATAGTAAAAGCCTCTTCAGTGCAGGGCCCATATTCTACTTATTCTCAGTCCACTTCAGTACCAGCACCAGACTTGTAGAATAATAGAGACTCTACAAAACGATTTGGTTTTACATTGAATTGCTAAGGATATGGAATAATAACATTTGTGCACTTTTAAAATTAGTGCTTATATTTTCTTTAGTGGCCTATGCACATTATTCACTGAGGCCATATAGAAGTAATACCCTAATACCCTACATTCTTACAATACATCCTCTGATTGAAGCTTACCAGCCTACAGAGTAGATGAACCACAGAATCTTCTAACTGAGAAGCTCACTAGAGACCACCTGGGCTATTGTTTCTCAAACTGGGAGTTGGAGACTCCAAAGAATTGACAGACCATTCTTAAGGGGATCTAGGGCTTGTCCAGGAGACTTTATGTTTTCCCTTTCCATTTTGATGTTTCTTGATTTCAGCATCCATGTTTGCATTTCTGTTTAAAATCACATCAAGGCTGAATGAACTCTTAAAGTCACAGCATTTAACTTTTAATATAGTTTCTGAAACTGTGATGTGGGAATCCCTGAGGGTTATTCAAATCGCTGGGGACAGTAACTGGGAACACAACATTTAGCAAGACACTTTATTTTCTGCGCTCATAATATATTTTAATGGGGTACAGGTAGAAAAAAAAAGGAAAGTAAATGAAATAAAATAATCATGAGTTGTAGTAGTGCTAAGAAGGAAACAGTGATCAACGTTTTTAAATGGGACCCTTTCAGAGAGTGTGGGGAAGACAGGCCTTTGAGGTGAAATTTAGGCTGAAACCTAAAGGATGGAGAGAAGTGATCCCCGTGGGAGGGAGTGTGTTCCAGGCAGAGGGAACAGTGCAAGTAGAGGTCCTGAGGAAGTCACGCCTTTGGTGTATCCAGAACCGGAAGCTCCTTGAAAGCTGAACCATTGCAAACCACAAGGTTATCGTTGCTTATGGCAGAAGGAGGCCCTTCATACCTCTCTCTGCTTTTTGCCATCTGAGTTGAGGCCATCCTGCTCAAGCCACCACCATTTCTTACCTCGGCCACTGTCAGGCCTCCTCTGTGGCCTCCCAGGCTCCCCTCTGGTCCTCACCAGTCCATCCTGCTCAGAGGAGCTGGGTGATCTTTTAATGACACCTGCTTTTCTTAAGCTAAAGAGCAGAATCCCTTCACCTGACCCCAGAAGGCTGAGGCTGCAGTGAGCTGTGATCGTGCCATCACACTCTAGCCTGGGCAATAGAACGTGACCGTGTCTCAAAAATAAAATAAAATACAGCAAAATCCTTAACATATCCAACAAAACCCCACATGCTCCTAACCAATCCTACACTGGGACCATTGCCTCTGCTCTTGCCTGCTTCCGCCACTCAGCTTCTCTTTATTCCTCACGCATCTCAAGCTCCCTCTTGCCATGGGATCTTTGCGCTTGTTTCCCCTCCCTGGAAGGCTCTTGCCCACAGCCCCATGCCCAGCAAACACTACTCACCCTTCAGACCTCAATTGCGGTGTCACTGCTTGTGGACACCCTCCCTGTGCCTCAGATTAGGGTCCACCCTTTGATACGCTCTATCAGCAAGCTCTGCTTTTCCCCCACAGGGCGTATTACATTTATAATCATAGGGTTTTTTTACTTTTGTTTTTGCTTGACTGTTGTCCTTTCCACTAGACTGTAAGTTTCTCAAGATAAGAAACCATGTCTGTGTGAGACTGTATTCCTGACCCAAAGGAATTGCTTAGTTAATATTAGGTGAATAAATAAACAAACAAGCAAGCCACCCTATCCAGATCATATCAACTCATATCAATTTAACAAAGCTTTGAGCTGGGTGTCGCTGTGCTGGTGAGTGAGGAACGTGCCTGCTATCACTCTGCTGTTATACACAGGAGCGAATTAGGAACTGATCCCATTCAATACCAAATTTGATGCTCCTTCTGATACACAATGTATGCTTGGTGCTCTGATATTCTAGGGCAATGGCTTCCAGAATTTTTTCCCAAAAAGCCACAGTAAAAAACGCACCTTATATCAGGATCCTATACACGTATGTACACATACACAAGTATATATGTGTATCTG
The DNA here is from genome assembly GCF_007565055.1 of Rhinopithecus roxellana. Lineage (NCBI taxonomy): Eukaryota > Metazoa > Chordata > Mammalia > Primates > Cercopithecidae > Rhinopithecus > Rhinopithecus roxellana. The sequence goes on along the minus strand of NC_044557.1, from coordinate 131,331,734 downwards.
TGTGTATATGTAATACATATACTAAAGTAAAAATTTCAAAAAGTAATACTATGTGTGCTATGCTTTAATATTTTTATCCATTCTATTACATATTTTAATAATATTATTGCTATATTCTTCATATTTGCTATGTCAACTTAAGCCCTTGGCATAGTAATACTCAATAACATGAAAAAAAGAAGAAAAGTCAAATCCATCCAGGCACAAGATCCTCCAAAGCAATGGTCTCTAAACATTTTTTTATTATGTACCCATATCAATTTTTAAAATAAACACACCGTCTATATTTAATTACACTACTATACAAACATGCCTGTGTATTACGAAAATATACAAAATAAACAGTCCATGCACAGAGATTCATGTCTATAATCCTAGCACTTTGGGAGGTCAAGGTCAGAGGATCAGTTGAACCCAGGAGTTTAAGACCGGCCTGAGCAACATGGTGAAACCCTGTCTCTACAAAAAATACAAAAATTAGCCAGGCTTGGTGGTGCCCGCCTGTAGTCCCAGCTACTCAGGAGGCTGAGGTGGGAGGATCACTTGAGTGTGGGAGGTGAAGGCTGCAGTGAGCCATGATTGTACTCCAGCCTGGGTGACAGAGTGAGACCCTATCTCAGAAGAAAAAAAGAAAGAAAGAAAAGAAATAAAAAGAAAATAGAAATTTAAAGTTTGAGATAAAGATTTAAAAATAGCTTTTAAAAATAGTTTTCATATTGTTTGGAGGTCCCAAAACATTCTGTTCTCACTTATTAAAGAATGCTTAAGGAAAACAAATCTCAGTGTCCCACTTCACAATGCAGTGAGACATTCAGTTTATGTTTGATGTGGAATCTTAATTGCTTTCACATGAAAGGTGACTCAGAAAGATTTTCTGGTTCCATAGATGTGCTTCACGTCATGCTGAGTCAATCAGGACATTCCTTTTTTTCTTTTTCTTTTTTTTTTTTTTTTTTTTTTTGTTAAGACAGAGTTTCGCTCTTGTTGCCCAGGCTGGAATGCAATGGTGCATTCTCAGCTCAGTGCAGCCTCTGTCTCTTGGGTTCAAGTGATTCTCTTGCCTCAGCCTCCCAAGTAGCTGGGATTACAGGCAGCCACCACCACGCCCGGCTAATTCTTTTGTATTTTTAGTAGAGACGGGGTTTCACCCTGTTGGCCAGGCTGACCTTACCTGAGACCACCTGACCTCAGGTGATCCACCCGCCTCGGCCTCCCAAAGTGCTGGCTTACAGGTGTGAGCCACCACGCCTGGCCAGGACATTCATTTATTTATTTATTTTATTATTTTTATTTTTCTTATATTTTAAATTCTGGGGTCCATGTGCAGAACGTGCAGTTTTGTTACCTAGGAATGCACATGCCATGGTGGTTTGCTGCACCCATTATTCCATCATCTACGTTAGGTAATTTTTAATGCCACCATTAACTAAGCAGTCATCTCTACTGAAATTACACTATTATTAAATGTCTATTCTCCCTGAGATTGATCAATTATTCTTGCAAATACAAAGCTATTATATTTGTATATTTCATAAAACAAGTTTAAACCCCTTTTAAACTGTTAATTTGGAAGATTTCTACACAGATTAGAAAATTTGGATTCCATGGTTTTTAATGTATGTAGATGTGAGATAAATGTTCACATATAAACAATATGTTATAAATAACATATTTAGAGATTTTTTAATGAAAAGTCATACAATGATGAAAGCATTTGCAATCATCCATTTTTAAGATATTATCTTTTCTTTGCCTATATTTGATCTAATCTGGTTCATTCAATTCAGTTTAGGATTTTTTCCCCACAGCTACTCCTTCAGGTCATTTCCTACAAGCTTTAGGTCTTTCTTTGAAATAAGCATATGTAGTTTGTTATCTGATTTGTTGATATCAAATCTCAAGTATTAAGGCTTTTTAATGTTTTAATATAATTTAGAAGTTCTCTAGAATAGATGGCTTTTATTAGGTGACATTCCTAGAATTATTGTCATAAGTTATTACAAATGAGGTAACATATTTTATTTAAAAGGTGCATGTCTATTACAAAGACTATTTGCATTAAATAAAAGATCAGAAAGGATCTGAAAAGTTTAAGAGTGTAAAAGTTGGCTGGGCATGGTGGCTCACACCTGTAATCCCAGCACTTTGGGAAGCTGAGGCAGGTGGATTGCTTGAGCCCAGGAGTTCAAGACCAGCCTGGGCAACATGGTGAAACCCTATCTCTACAAAAAAAAAATATGAAAATCAGCCAGGCTTGCTTGTAGTCCCAGCTACTTGGGAGGCTGAGGTGAGAGGGTCACTTGAGCCCCGGTGGAGGAGGCTGCAGATCATGCCACTGGGTGACAGAGTGAGACCCTGTCTCAAAGGACAAAAAAAAACAAAAAACAAAACAAAAGAGAGAGAGAGAGAATACAAGTTTTAAGTTGGAGAACATAATGTGTAAAAAAAATTTTTTTTTTCTTTTTGAGACGGAGTTTCACTCTTGTCTCCCAGGCTGCATTGCTCTCCCAGAGTGCAGTGGCGTGATCTCAGCTCGCTGCAATCTCCGTCTCCCGAGTTCAAGCAATTCTCCTGCCTCAGTCTCCCAAGTAGCTGGGATTACAGGCGCCCGCCACCACGCCCGGCTAATTTTTGTATTTTTAGTAAAGACGGGGTTTCGCCATGTTGGCCATCCTGACCTCAGATGATCCGCCCACTGCAACATCTCAAAGTGCTGGGATTACAGGCGTAATTACAGATTACAGACTGTGTAAAAATATTTAAATTAGCTAATCAACTTTTAAAAAATCATTCCTGGAGGGAGAGAGAGGTGAATAGGCAGAACACAGGATTTTTAGAGCAGTGAAACTACTCTGTGTGATACAACAATGGCAGATAAATGTCATCATGCATTGTCCAAACCCACAGGATGCACAACACCAAGAGTGAACCCAAGTGTAAACTATGAACTTTGAGTAGCAATGATGTGTCAATATAGGCTCATTGATGGTAACAAGTGTGCCACCCTGGTGAGAGATTTCTATGGTGGGAGAAGTTATGTATCTGTGGGGACTGGGGTTATATGAGAATGGTCTGTACTTTTCACTCAAAATTGCTCTAAAAAATAGTCTATTAAAATAATTTTTAAAAATCATTTCTCATTCATTGTTTAAAACATCTCTTTTAGCCTAAGGGGACAGATTTAGTGTGCCTGATACTGCAAAGGACAGCAGAGTCTAGTAATTAAGAGTAAACTCTTGGCCGGGCGTGGTGGCTCATGCCTGTGAGCCCAACACTTTGAGAGACCGAGGTAGGCAGATCACTTGAGTGTAAGAGTTCAAGACCAGCCTAGGCAACATGCCAAGACCCATCTCTACAAAAAATAAAATACTAACCAGGTGTGATGGTGCATACCTGTAGTCCCAGCAACACAGGAGGCTGAGGTGACAGGATCGCTTGAGCCTGGGATGTCAAAGCTGCAGTGACCCTTAATCATGCCACTGCACGTGAGCTTAGGCAACAGAGCAAGACACTGTCTCAAAAAAAAAAAAAAATGTAAACTCTGTAGCCAAATCCCAGTGCTACCAGTTGTCAGCCGTGTGACCTTGGACAAATTACTTAACGTCTCTGTGCCTAGGGTTTTTCCATCTGTTAAAATGAGGATGATAATAATAACCTCTGTCTCAAGAAGTGGCTTTGAGTATTAAATGAGTTATAGTACATGCAAAGTACACAGTGCACAAGGAATGCTCATTACGTGTACCTATCCTATTAGGTTGGTGCAAAAGTAATTGCAGTTTCGGACTCATATCTGGGCTCAAACACATCTTTATCAACCAAAATAGGAACCATTACACTCAACACATTTTTGCCGTAAGAAATAAGTTCATTTATTCCTGTAGCATAAAAATTCATGCTTCAGGATTCAATGAACTCTTGGAAAGCATTTTCTACGTTCTTTTGGTTGTGGAAGCGTTTTCCCCACAAACAGTTGTCAAGATGCTTGAAGAAGTGGTAGTTGGTTGGCAAGAGGTCAGGTGAATATGGCAGATAAGGCAAAACTTCGTAGCCCAATTCGTTCAACTTTTGAAACATTGGTTGTGCGACATTCAGTCAGGCATTGTCATGGAGAAGAATTGGGCTCTTTCTGTTGACCAATGCTGGCTGCAGACATTGCAGTTTTTGATGCATCTCATTGATTTGCTGAACATACTTCTCAGATGTACTGGTTTGGCCAGGATTCAGAAAGCTGTAGTGGATCAGACCAGCAGCAGACCACCCAACAGTGACCAGACCTTTTTTGGTTTGAATTTGACTTTGGGAAGTGCTTTGGAGCTTCTTCTTGGTCCAGCCACTGAGCTGTTCATCGCACGTCACGGTCTGATTGAGAAATGGTTCGTTGTTGTTGCATAGAATAAGAGAAGACAACACTTCAAAACGACGATATTTTTTATTTTCCCCTCAGCTCATAAGGCACCCACTTACCGAGCTTCTTCACCTTTCTGATTGGCTTCAAATGCCGAATGACCGTAGAAGGGTCGACTTTGAGTTCTTCCGCAATTTCTCATGTAGCTGTAAGAGGATCAGCTTCGATGATTGCTCTCAAGGTCGTTGTCAGCTTCCAATGTTCCACCACTATGCTCCTCATCTTCAAGGCTTTCATGTCCTTTGCAAAACTTATTGAACCACCACTCCACTGTACATTCGTTAGCAGTTCCTGGGCCAAATGCTTTGTTAATGTTGCAAGTTGTCTCCACTGCTTTACGATCCATTTTTAACTCGAATAAGAAAATCACTGGAATTTAGTTTTTGTCTAACACCATTTCCATAGTCTAAAATAAACATAAAGAGCAAGTAATATGTTATTAGCAAAAAAAAAGCAAGAACTGCCCATTAAAATGATTAATACAACCACATTTATTTAAGAATGCATTCCAATATCAAACAGCAAATTTCAACAATGCAAAAACCATAATTACGTTTGCACCAACCTAATAGTTGTTTTTAAAAAAATTTTTCCTGGGCCAGACACAGTGGCGCATGCCTGTAGTCCCAGCTACTTGGGAAGCTGAGGATCACTTGAGCCCAGGAGTTCTAGTCCAGCCTGGGTAACAGAGAGAGACCCTATCTCTTAAAAAAATATTTGTTAGGCAGCACATTTCTGAAATTCAAGAAAGGTCAGCAAATTTAGAACATGTGCCCTTTTGTAAACAGAAGTGTGAGTGAGTTGATTATAAATGGGACATCTCTTCTGCATACCTTCTACAAGTTGACCAGGGGCTATGTAGTATAAAAGATGTTTGTGGTCACAGCCTAGCTCAGGCTAGAGTGTTGCAGAGACCATCCCAAATCCTCCAGGCTGGACTCAAGGCTTCTCTAAACTCTTCTTTGTTGCAAAATCCCATCTTTATATGCTTCATTGGTGACACGTGACCATCTGCCATATAGAACAAGCGAGGGTACTAGTTCCAAATCTTTATTAAATAACCATTTATCTTTTTCAAAAAGAGAATAAATAGCAATTCTGATATTTTTCTTCTCATACTTCCCTCACTCACCCCTCTTTGGAAGCCACTGCATAACAGAGCTAAGGGGAGGATAAACTAATATGCCTGAAATTTTACTTTAGTCTTCAGCCTATAAGAGATCACTATCTTTTTCCCCATTTTCACAGCAAATTTACATGGGGGGGGGAAGGTATTATTATTCTTAACATGAAACCACAGTATTTGTAAGAAAGAAATTGTGAACTTTAAAGTGTAAAGATAAGGGAACACTGGAATGGCAAGCCTACCTCTGCCTAAGGTTTTTCACTCTTTTTGTTTTGTTGTGTTTTTCTTTTTTACCCAACAGTGGGATCTTTCTGTGCTTGCACGAGTTCTAACAATAACACCTACTGGTGTTTGCGTACAGTTAATGAGACGCATAATTTTCTTTTCTGTGAGTTTGCTACTGGCTTTTTGGAGTATTTTGATATGAATACAGATCCTTATCAGGTAAGACAATATATGTTCATTTTATGAAGGTTGTTGAAAATAGGATAACCAGACATAAGCTTAAATAGACTGTCCTGTCTCCATTCACAGCTCACAAATACAGTGCACACGGTAGAACGAGGCATTTTGAATCAGCTACACGTACAACTAATGGAGCTCAGAAGTTGTCAAGGATATAAGCAGTGCAACCCAAGACCTAAGAATCTTGATATTGGTAAGGAAAAAAATAGTATTTTTTCTATTTTACCTGGAAAATTCTTTGTGTTACTAAGCTTTCTGCCTTGGAAACATTTAATTGCACAGAAACATATAGTTCAAGATATTTAGGGAGACACTTTGCAGGCAATTCTAAATACAATTTGATCTCTAAGTTTAGCTCTGGGTGTACTAATGAAAAACTTAATCCACCAAAAGATTTGGTGAGCATTTCCTTCCAATATCTCCCACAGATCTATTCTATTAGTAAACTTTGATTCCTGATAGAAGCATCTGTTGGAAGATGAGATGAAAGCATTGGGGATTTGTTTGTTATTGCCGTCAACAGTCTGAAGATATACTCTAAGTAAACCAGAATATTCTCTTTTTTTAAGAGAACTTTGATGGAAAGGCACAATGCTCTATTTCTGCTATCCCAGTTTGGAGTTCCCCCAGTTGGATCCCTGCCTATGACATTGAATTAGATTTCTTTTGCCAGTATTTTTCATCTGAAACTAGAGATATTGGAGCAGTTCATTAACTTGGGATCTAAAAATATAAGAGGGTCTGAACGGAATCAGCCAGATGTTCCTTCCCTGCTCTGTGTGTTAAACTGGCTTATTTCTCCTTTGTTTCATGGAGATGCAGTTCTTTTCAGTGTCCACCCCAGCTCTTTCTTGGTTGATAAAAATTCTCATTTCCTCCTCATAATTTCTGCAGAAATGTAAATTCCAGCTCTCCATACAAGGAAGGAGAAAGACCTAAAACCGGCAAGGGCATGGACCTTGGCATGGCATGCCGGCTCCAGCAGGGTAAAGAGCTGAACTGACAGGCATTTGGGTGCAGTTTGCAGGAGCTTTTTGTGGTGCCGCTGGGTTTTCTCTGTGGGTATGGTGCAGAGCCAGTGTCATCAGCAGTAAAATGGGCAGCTTTCTGGGTCACATGCCTTGAAGGGGGTAGGGATTCCCATCCCAGAATGATCAACAGCACCACCTGTCATCTCTGCCACTGTAGGGTCACAAAGGCTTTTGAGTTCTGGGAGTCCCCTAAGAAAATATAAATCCTCAGTTCTCAATCAACACCTCTCAGTTAACACTTAGTGGAATCAGTTGTCAGTCAAGAGCAGAATAGACTTACAAAATAGGTCTTTTGGTCACTGACCCCACTGAGCTCAAATCTTTTCAAATATCCTGCTTGTCTGTTGAACTTTTCCTCAATCTTACCAAAAAAGAGGGAGAGAGAGAGGAGAGAGAGAGAGAGAGAGAGAGAGAGAGAGAAAGAAAGAAAGAAAGAAAGAAAGAAAGAAAGAAAGAAGAAAAGAAGAAAGAAAGAAAGAAGAAAGAAGGAAGGAAGGAAGGAAGGAAGGAAGGAAGGAAGGAAGGAGGAAGGAAGGAAGGAAGGAAGAGGAAGGAGGAAGGAAAGAAAGAAAGAAAGAAAGAAAGAAAGAAAGAAAGAAAGAAAGAAAGAAAGAAAGAGAAAGAAAGAAAGAAAGAAGGAAGGAAGGAAGGAAGGAAGGAAGGAAGGAAGGAAGGAAGGAAGGAAGGAAGGAAGGAAGGAAGAAGCCTGCAAAGACTAGGAATCTTAACCAACCATTAGAGGCACTAGAAATACTATACCCAGATATTTCTCCCCAAAAGAACACAGGACTTTTATTGGTGGTGACATAACAACTCTACTTAGTGAAATCTGATAGAGTCCCTTAATGGTGAAATGACACACTGGGTGGAGCCAGTTACGCTGTTTCACTTCAAGCCATCCTCTCCACCTTCCAGACTGTTCCTACGGGAGATGATTATTAGCCCGTTTTTTTTTTTTTTTTTTTTTTCCAATGTTTTGTCTAAAAATAACCAAAAGTTAACTTTTCCTGAGAATTACATGGACTTCTGGAAGTACCTTGCCCACTGCTTTTAAGTGGGCTCTCCTCCCTTTAACACCCACCTATTTTTTTCATATGAACTCTTTTTTATCTTAAATCTTTTCATTTATAGCTTTCAATCCTCATTTTGAACCTAATAGGAAATCTCTGTTGGGCTTTAACACTGTATTTAACACCATGTGTTTCTTTGTAGGATTTAGATGTTGTGCATGGAAAACTATATAGTGAATGGTTTTATAAGTTCTAAAGCTAACAGAAATTACTCTTGTATTTTCCTATATCAGGAAATAAAGATGGAGGAAGCTATGACCTACACAGGTATTCACACTTTTTTATTCTTCTCGGCAGCTTCTTCCCCAATAATTGCATGATCCAGTCATTTCCACTAATTTCTGTTTCTTACCGTGTTGCGCAGAGCACAGCTAGGGGTGCATGCTTGTTCTAACAGCATTCTCCACCATGTTTTGTCATTGATCACAGATCTGTCATTTTGCTTTTAAATCAGCTCATTGTCCCATCAAGATGTCCCAGAGCATTTACTCACTCCCATGCTTGTTTGCTTGTTGGATGATGCTTTTAAGCATGGAATCATGTGAAGGAAAAAAAAAAAAAAAACAGAATGGCCTTTGGGAGCCCCGGGAGAGGAGAGGGGGAGTTTATTTTCTTTGTGGTACTTACACATTGATTTGGTGGGGGAGCTTCACATAAATGGGTTAGAGATTTTTATTAAATATAGCATCAAAGACACAAAAGGACTAATGAGAATTTTAAGAGCATTCTAAAGCCGAAGTTGGAGGAAACAAGGAATTTCCTTGTTGATGTTCATTCATTAACTTTGGTGGTGAAAAGCAGCAGCCATAAGATTCTGAAAGCTCTGCAGAGAGGTGGTGAATAAAGAGAAGGTGCTGGGAGTTGGGGACAGAGTACCGGGAATCAAGACACCAGTAAAGGGACACACACAGTGGCTCACGCCTGTAATCCTAGCTCTATGGGAGGCCAAGTGGGAGGATCGCTTAAGTCCAGGAGTTTGAGACTAGCTTGGGCAACAAAGTGAGACAAAAAAATTGTTTTTGACTAGGCAGGTGTGGTGATGCACACTTGTAGTCCCAGCTACTCAGCTACTCAAGAAGCTGAGGCAGGAGGATCGCTTGAGCCCAGGAGGTTGAGGCTGCAGTGAGCTATGATAGTGACACTGACCTCCAGCCTGAGGAACAGAGAGAGACCTTGTCTCTAAAAATAAATAAATAAAGACACTCAATAGTCTCAACATAGCACCAAGACAACACACAAACATTCCATAAACAACCCTCAGCCCTGTCATTTTATCCCCCTCCAACCCTCATCCATCCCTCACTGTGCTCCTGAGGGGGGACACACATTCCGGGTGGCTGTGTCACTTGGTCACCGGGCAGTATTCACCATTGCTAATTTTCTACTCTGAGCACAGACCTCAGGCAGGTCTGCCACCTGAAGCAGCTAGGCACTGTCCTTACCACCTCTGCTGAGGCAAAACTGAGGCATGGACGTTACCAGTACCCTAGTTAATGGATCCACTTGGGAGAAAAACGTCCATCAAAGAAGTGTGAACTTAAATGGTGCCATCTATATTAATATCTTCTTTATCTATATTAATCTTCTTCATCTGTATTTATATCTTTAAAATTAATATACCAAAGAATATTTCTGTTCCTGGCACCCTGTTCTGCCCCTCTAACCTCCAGAGCTATGGTCTCAGAGGGTTCCCTTTACAAAGCAGGTCATTAGTCCAACAAGAAGCCAAATGACAACAGGAAAGGCGATGGGGCAGATGAAAACAAAGGAAGCTGGACTTTCGGGGATATGTTATAGCCATTTATGTATGTCTTCTTTTTTTCTATTTTCTCTTGTTCTTCATCTTAACTGTCCTCAGTCTGTCCCACACCAACCCTGTGTCACTCCCAGTACACATAAGACAGAGCAGAAGACCCCACCCTTGAGCTGGTCTCCCTGGGGCATGGGCTGATGAGGTAATATCCCGCATACGAGGATGATCTTGCCTGCCTCCCATTGGTCACATTAAGACATTTCCAAAGTGTAATATTTTAAATGGACCTATCTCTAAATATTGACTTTACAGTTATTTTATGAGGCACTCAATTTATAGCTAAGGGATTTTCAGTCTAGTGTCATGAAAGAGATAAAAGGGTGTTCACAGATTATTTAAGACATAAGATTGGTCAGGGATGAGTCAGAGAGTCATTCTCCATGAAGTCACCCCTGGCCAACTTTGAAAGGAAGAATGTTTAACTGCTGTTTGGGTGTAAATGACAAGCATCTGGGACCCTCCCCTTCCCTGATCCCTGCCACCACCACTCAATGGGCCAGATAATCAATTGTTTCTGAGGTCATTTTCACATAATCTTGGCAACTTTAGTTGTTGAAAGCATATGTGCAGGGGCAACATGGTGTTACCTGTTGCTTTTTTCCCCTTGTAAGCTCCTTACCAGAGAACAGATCTAAGGATACTTTATAGTTCAAAATAACTGGCATTTTCAGACTTTGCCATTTCATAGTCCACAAAGCAAGCCATCTTTCAGTGGATATCCATGTGGCAGCAGGAAATCTTGACATGGAAAATATCTGCCTAGTCACACCTGGGAATTCACTAAACACCCAAATGCAGTGTTTGATGTGGCCTTACCTGCTCCTTGTATCTTATTGGATTGAATGAGAACAGATACAAAACAAGTATGTACAGAAATGCCAGGAAAAGTACTGTCTTCCAATGGGGTCCAACAGTTCAAAGGTCTCCATTGATGGAGCCACTTAGGAGGCTTCAGTGCCTTAATTCTTTCAGATTTTGATAGTTTTAGAAAACTAATTTTAAAAAAAAAGATTTTTATTGTGAAATTTGATTACAAAAGACTGAGAGAAATGATAAGAACCAGATCTGAAGAATTTGAAATTTGAAAATTCAACAGAGCATTTTTTAAAATGTATCCTGTACAAGATGAACTAAATAAATGTTTATAAACTGCCTTCTTTTTGGTGGATTTTCAAAAATTAATCTTCAGACTTATTTAGAGGATTTTCATAAAGCAAGTTTTTTGGGTTTTTTTTTCTGTTGCTGTTCAGTTTCTTTCTTTTCCTTTCTTTTCTTTTCTATCTTTTCTTTTCTCTTCCTTTTACTGTTCCCTGTGCATGAAGCAGGAGGGGCAGCTAAAATGCTTTGCATACTCACCCTGGTCATTTTCCAGTTAGGACAAGCTCAGAGGGAGAGCACAGCTTAGAAGGTGGCACTCATGACTCAGGAAATAATTTGTGGCTGATTTGAAAGCAACATCTTCTAAGTGTGTTGCAAAATATAGAAAAATCAGCAGGTTGATGGGGTGTTTATTTTTCCCACTGTGTATGAAAGCTGATGCTGCTGCCCTTTGAGGGCCAAGAGGAGCTCCTGGCAGCCATGGCCATGTGTCCCGTGGCTTGGTAGGGCAGGCGGTCAGTTCTTGGCGGCCTTCCTCTGGCAGGGCTGCTTCCTGATCCTTTGCTTCAAGCCTCTGAGCTCTTAGACCACACTGAGCTCCACCCTCAGCAGCCACACTCTGACCACATTGCTTTTGCTTATTTTGATTCATCTCCCCCATAGTGACAGTGTGTGCCAAAGGTGGCCATGGGTGACACAGCTGTGTGTTAGTGCCATACAGCACTGTGGTCATGGGGGTGGACGCTGGAGCCCCTGACTAGTTTGAGTTCAAATCCCAGCCTCCCTGGTTGGCATGCTTAGAACAGACCCTGGCAGGGGCCAACCCCCAATAAGTGGTGGAGTCATTGGTAAAGGATAATACCAAATGCAGGACATGTATATGAATGAAAGAGTATGGGAAAGGGAATTTCAGTGATGTGAATTCCAAAGCGTGTTAGTATATTTTATAAGAAAGACAAAAAGGTATTCATCAACACCACCAATCTCCATCATCAGTCACAGGCAACCAAGAATTGAGCACTCACCCCATCTTCTGAACTGCCTGAACCTCTTGAGATGAGAAGAACAAACCAAACCTTCGCTGTCCTGCTCTAGGTTACTCTAATGGAGCTTCCCAGATTCTCCTCTCCAATAAGATGGAGTCCTCTCAGGGACTCCATCTTATTTTAAAGCTGTCTTACTAGCACTTTTGGACTTTTCTGTTTCAGATGCTCAAACAAGAGATGGGGCAGGGGCAGGGTTTTGGGTTAAATGGGCTGGAGGTGAAATTGGCCCCCTAAGGTGTTGAGGAGACTTGGGGTGAAGATCGTTAGAGTGTAGGTCAGAGCCAGGGCCATTGCGTGCACAGAGATGTGTCACAGAGCAGCCAGTAGGCACCAAAATCCAGTCAAAGCTCTGCCATGAGAGCTGGGTAGTGGCAGGGGTGACAACAGTGGCCACCCTGGTAAGGTTAAGGTCAGACTTGGTTTAGTCTAAGCTGTCAGAGTGTGTTCATCATTTTTCTTACCTTTCCAATAGTGACCCTATTCCAAAGGCCTTGTTTCTTGTGCCATAGAAGAAACTAAAGTGTAGCATGTGCAGAACTCCTTAAGATCCTCCCCAGACTGCAGAATGAAATGTATCTTTAATCAGTTTCAATATATAGGGGGAAAATGTGTCCTCATTCATCCATGCAACAAATAAAGACAGAAAGAATCTAAACGACCACCTCTGTGCCAAACGCCGCCTTCACCGGGAGTGCAATCTGGTGTTAGAATGCACGATGCAAAGTGCTTTGACCAGAAATTTATGGCGCCATAAGAACCAGGGGAGGGCTCCAGCCCAACCCGGAGGAATCAGAGGAAGCTTTCCAAGGAGTTGGCATTTATGCCACATCCTGAAGGCAACAGTGCAGTGATCCAGACACAGGATGGAAAAGGAAGTCAGTCCAACCAGAAGGCAAGACTCGTGCGGGGACTTATGATCAGTTCCGTGACAGTGCAAGGGAAGGAGAAGAGAAGGATGAGCTGAAAAGGCAACCAGGGCCTATTTTATGGAGCATGTTATATGGAGAATGATGATATAATTTATCTTCCAAACAGGGATGTTTTGACCATGGGGGAGGAGTATTAAAAATAGTTAATTAAGCCAGGCATGGTGACTCACGCCTGTAATCCCAGCACTTTGGGAGGCCGAGGCGGGCGGATCACGAGGTCAGGAGATCGAGACCATCCTGGTTAACACGGTGAAACCCTGTCTCTACTTTAAAAAATGCAAAAAATTAGCCAGGCGTGGTGGCGGGCGCCTGTAGTCCCAGCTACTTGGGAGGCTGAGGCAGGAGAATGGCGTGAACCTGGGAGGCGGAACTTGCAATAAGCTGAGATTGTGCTACTGCACTAGAGCCTGGGCGACAGAGGGAGACTCCATCTCAAAAAAAAAAAAAAAAGTTAATGATTTATATTCATTCTATATAAATATTGTTATGTATTTGTTTACCAATGAAATAGTCAATAGATCTATAAAACAGCTGTATTTAAAACTATTTTTTAAGCTAAAATATCAAAAATTCTGGACAAATGCCAAACTGAACAGGATACCAGTACAGCAGATACAAACTGGGACCATCCCAGGCAAACCAAAAATGTGGTCACCCTAGTTACATGCTACATCAAAGGATGTAATCTCTGTCCTAAAAGCAATAGGCTGACATTCAAGAGCATTAAACTGGGAGAAATAATATGAGAGGATTTGGGCTGATCAGATTAGGTGACATAAATAGTTATGAGAATAGTTTTGTGAGTCACATTGGTTTGTGGGTCAGTTCTGGCTCCATCACTTCCCAATTTGAGGACCATTTGCTAACAGTATTACAGCACTTACTATGGTCCAGCACTCTTCTGAGTGCTTGCATATATTAATGTATTTAACCCTCTCAATAACTTTGTGAGGTCAGTACTATTATTATCCTCATTTTTTTTTTTTTTTTTAAGACGTACTCTCACACCGTCGCCCGGGCTGGAGTGCAGTGGTGCCATCTTGGCTCACTGCAACCTCCACCTCCCAGGTTCAAGCAATTCTCCTTGCCTCAGCCTCCCAAGTAGCTGGGATTACAGGCGCCTGCCACCACACCCAGCTTATTATCCCCATTTTACAGATGAGGAAATTAAGCCACAGAGTGACTAAATAACTTTCCCAAGATTACACAGCTGATAAATGGTGAAATTCAAACCCAGAGAGTCTGGTTCTAGCTGTACTGTTAATCTCTACACTATACTGGTTCTCTTGGACAATTTATTTAACTTCTTTTATTATGGCTGAATTTTCTCATCTTTAATAAGGTGATAATACATATACATAATAACACACAAGGATTTCATGAGATATTACCTGAAAAGTAAGCCCTGAATTCATGTTATTGTGTGACCAATGTTTGATAATAAATTTGAATAGTGAGAGACAAATTGTATCAAAGAGCCCTGGAATTTTTATTTTTTTTCTTATTTCTTTTTTTTTTTTCTTGCTCTGTCACCCAGGCTGGAGTGCCGGAGTGCAGTGACACAATCTTGGCTCACTGCAGCCTCTACCTCCCGGGTTCAAGCAATTCCCCTGCCTCAGCCTCCCTAGTAGCTGGCACTACAGGTTCAGACCACGATGCCTGGCTAATTTTTGTATTTTTAGTAGAGATGGGGTTTCACCCTGTTGGCCAGGCTGATTTCGAACTCCTGCTCAAGTGATCCTACCAGCTCAGCCTCCCAAAGTGCTGGGATTACAGGTATGAGCCACTGCGCCTGGCTGAGCCCTGGAATTTTGAAGGACATTTATCTTCACATTAATGGATGATAAAATTGCAGTTTTTAATGTCAATGCTATATTAATAAAGAGGAAAAGTTATATGCATATACCAATAAGTGGATATAATCAGCCATTGACACACACAGGTAGTCATCTATAAATGACATATATTTATTTCTATTTTTAGACTGTCTTTATGGTTGAACATTAATTGGCTTTCATTTGTAAAATAAATAGCTATTCCTGCAATTCATCCATAAAATTAAGAAGGTTAGAAATTTATGGTCTGGTTGCTCTGCCTGTGGAGTAACCATTCTTTATTCCTTTACTTTCTTAATAAACTTGCTTTCACCTTACCAAAAAAAAAGACTAGGCACAGTGGCTCACACCTGTAATCGCAGCACTTTGGGAGGCCAAGGTGGGCAGATCACCTGAGATCAGGAGTTCGAGACCAGCCTGACCAACATGGAGAAAACCTGTCTCTACTAAAAATACAAAATTACCTGGGCGTGGTGGTGCATGCCTGTCATCCCAGCTACTTGGGACGCTGAGACAGGAGAATGGCTTGAACCCGGGAGGCGGAGGTTGCAGTGAGCCGAGATTGCACCATTGCACTGCAGCCTGGGCAACAAGAGTGATACTCCGTCTCAAAAGAGAAAGAAATTTATGGTCTTTTTTACTAAGGCCAATTCTGATTTTGGTGTCCTGCTAGTATCCAAAAGCAAATTGTAAATTGGCTTTTTGATACTGGCAGGACACCAAAATCAGAACATCTGAAATTTCAAAGCCTCAATCAAATTCCATTTTAAGCTAAAACATATTATGTTTCAAGTAGCATGAAAATCACCCAAGATGAATACCAATTTGGTTCAAATATTGGAAACCCTGTGCCTTCAGAAACAAACAAAGAAAAAAAAAAAGAGCTCAGCAAAACATGGAAGGGCTTAGGAGAAAGGAGCAGATATATTAATGCAGATACTCTGTTTGGGCTCTTTCCATTGTGAAATTTAAGTTAGCACCATTAGAAATGAGACTTGAAAGAGAATAGCTATATTAATTAAAATATCCTGCCAGATAGCAACAAGCAACAAACTATATATAAGGGTTTGTGATTTTCTGATGGACCCATTGCTTGCTTCTTGAAACTATAGACACCTGGCCTGGTGAAATTCAATTTGCTACTGAGCACAGATACCCAGAACCAGGTATAGATGATGCCATAATGGAGGGGTTCACACAACCCAGGGAAATGGCCAGAGAGGCTCTGTGGAGGGGATGATGCTTAATCTTGAAGGCTGAGAGCTGACTGGGCTAATGAGTTAGGGAAGTACATTCTAGAAATAAATACAAACAGGAGAAAGCCTGGTACTTTCAGGACTTTGCACCTGGTACAGAGGTGATGTGTCAAAGGGGAAGAGAAGAGACCAGAGAAGCTGCAGAAGTCAGCCTGTGTCTGCAGAAACAATCCCTTCTGCTTCTTATGACATCATCAGCACCTGTTAATTGTAACACTGCTCCAGGTAGAGTTAAAATTCCGTGCATGCATCATCTCTTAAGTTACCCATCTGTGGAATATAGCATGATGTAATTACGTGGTTACGTTTTTAAAAGTAAGTAAGTGTCATCTAGAAAGAAATGTGACTTGGCTTGCGACCTGGGTATGTTCTTGAATTTCTCTTAGTGGATTCACGGCTTTTCTGCTTCTGGGATTGGGGAATAATTACCTGTAATGTGAAATCATCTACATTTATTCTGAAAATTCACCTGTCAGAACAAGCCTATCTATATACCTTTTCTCTTTGAACAAAGAGCTTCCAAATGACCCAAAAAAAGGTTTCCTTTTTTGAGCTGAAGACAGGCAGAAACCAGGAGACACATGGAAAATTTAAGTTCTAATGTCAAATAAGTGTAACTTTCTATTTTGATATAAGTTTACATTTACAGAAAGATTGCAAGAATCATTTCAAGAACTGTTACCCCATTTGCTTTACTGTTTTTTCTTGTTCTTTCACTCACTTTCTCCACGTATTCACACACCTTTTATTCTGAATCATTTGCAAGTAATTTGCAAACATCATTCCCCTTCATATATAAATGGTTTAGGAGGTATTTCCTAAGAACAAAAGCATTCTTATATAACTGTTACGCATTTATCAAAATCAAGTAATTTAACATTGTTACAATGGAATTGTCAAATCCACATTTCATGTTCAAATGTTAACAATTGTCCCAATAATGTCATATTCATCCTTTTTTGCTTTTCTGGCCTGGGATCCAATCCAGAAACACACATTGCAGGAAACTCACCTCTTTTAAGCATCCTTTTATCTGGAACAGTTCCTCACCTTCTCATTATCAGTCATGATATTTTAAAGAGTACATGCTAGTTATTTTGTAAAATGTCCCTCTGTTGGGGTTTGTCTGACGTTTCGTCACGATTGAACTGAAGCTGTGGATTTTTGTCAGGAATACCACATATTGTCATCTTGGGATATCTTATCAGGCGCTGCATGACATCTTGGTTGTATTACCTTTGATTACTTGGCAAAGGTGGAGTTTGCTAGGTGAAGCCACTGTAATTTTTTTCTTTTTTAATTAATAGGTAATTCATCTACTAGCTTTTAAGGCATTCATGATTCCATGATTCATTTCTGCCTGAATCATTTGTTGTTACCATGATGGCTGCAAATGATGATTTCTCCCACTCTGTAATTCTTCTTGCTTGTTTTTTTTTTTTTTTTTTTTTTTTTTTTTTTGTGAGACAGGGTCTTGCTCTGTCAACCAGGCTGGAGCACAGTGAGGCTGGAGCACAGTGGTGCAACCTTGGCTCATTGCAGCCTTGACCTCCCAGGCTCAAGGGATCCTGCCACCTCAGCCTCCCAAGTAACTGGGATTACAGGCACATGCCACTACACTCAGCTAATTTAAAAACACGAAAAAATTTGAGAGAGACAAGGCCTCACTCTATTGCCCAGGCTAGTCTCAAACTCCTGGGCTCAAGCGATTCTCCCAGCTCTCAATCTCCCAAAGTACTGGATTACAGGCATGAGCCACCATGCCTGGCTCCTCCTGCATTTTTTAGGTAGCACTGTACTGTAAAGAAGAGATTTCTCTGCCAGATGTGGAGGTTCACACCTGTAATCTCAGCACTTTGGAAGGCTGAGGTGGGAGGAATATGTGCTTGAGCTCAGAAGTTCAAGACCGGCCTGAGCGGCATAGCAAGACCTCATCTCTACTAAAAATACAACATTTAGAAAATTAGCTGGGTATAGTCCCAGCACCTGTAGTCCCAGTTACTCAGAGGCAGAAGTTGCAGTGAGCTGAGATAGCACCACTACGTTCCAACCTGGGTGACAGAGTCAGACCCTATTTCAAAAATATAAAAGAAGAGATTTTCCTCCTCTCCTGTGTATTTATTTCTATCAGTATGAACTCAGATTCTCAGTTTATTCCATGGATATTCTCTTGCTATCATTATTTATTTTGATGATTAAAGTGTCTTAGATTTGGCCACTGGTGTCCCTGCACCTGAGTTCTGTGTACTTTTGAAGCATCCTCATCATTTTTTGACCACCTCATTGCTTTCTGGCCTAAAGGCCTGTTCCAGGTTCATCTTGCATTTTTGCCACTCCACATCTGGAAGCAGCCATCTCTCCAAAGGGCCCCAGTTCCTTTTAAAGGGGAATGGCATTTGAACACCAAAATCTGGGTCTGAGGTGTATAAAATTGCTGCTGAGGTCTCTTGGCATATAGATCCTTTTGCTGGATAGAGCTAAGACACACACGTGCATCTATCAACATCCATTCCATTTTATTTTATTTTATTTTATTTTATTTTATTTTATTTTATTTTATTTTATTTTATTTTATTTTATTTTTGAGATAGAGTTTTGCTCTGTCTCCCAAGCTGGAGTGCAGAGGCACGATCTTGGCTCACTGCAACCTCCATCTCCTGGGTTCAAACAATTCTCCTTCCTCCCCTCCTGAGTAGCTGGGATTATAGGCACCTGCCACCGTGCCCAGCTAATTTTTGTATTTTTAGTAGAGAAAGGGTTTCACCATGTTGGCCAGGCTGGTCTTGAACTCCTGACCTCAGGTGATCCGCCCACCTCGGCCTTCCAGAGTGCTAGGATTACAGGCATGAGCCACTGTGCCCAGCCTCAACATTTATTTTTGTACTACAGATATGTAGAGATATGTCTAACTGAGTGAACTAATACTTCCAATTTAATGTTACCCTGCTCCTGATTTCAATTAAATTGCTTTTAGGGTTTCTCTATTAAATAAGAGGCAAGCTTTAGGACTGAGTTATATATAGTTTTATTGTGCTAAGGAAATAGCCATGGGTCCTTTTTTTTTTTTTTTAGTGCTTTTATCTTTAATGAATGTTGAATTTGTCAAAAAGAATTTTTTAGCATCTGTGAAGATGACCAGATAATTATTCTCTTTAGATCTGTTAAATTATTATTGTATATTATATTAATAGATTTGGTAAGAATGAATCCTTTCATTCCTGAAATAAATTCCAGTGGGTCATTGTGTGTTGCTTTCGTAATATTGAATTCTGTTCACTAATATTTTAAGATTTTTGTATCATATTTTTAAAAGATACCGTCTGTGATTTCATTTTCATTTTTACTGGCATTATCTCTTAGCTATTACATTAGTTTCTTATTGCTGCTGTAATAAATTACCACTCTTCCTTTAAAACGACACAAATTTATTCTCTCGTGTTTCTAGAGGTCAGAAATTCGAAATGAATCTTACTAGGCTGAAATCTTCTGGAGGCTCAAGGCAAGAATGTCCTTGCTTTTTTCCGTTTCTGGAGGCTGCCTGCATTCCTCATTCATGGTCTCTTCCACCATCTTCAAATATAAAAATGTAGCCAATCTTCAAATCAGTCTCTCCCCCAACCCACACCTTCATCTGTTTTCTGGGGTCACATCTTCTCTAACCCTCCTTCCTACCACCTCCTTTTCCCTTTTTAAGGACTCTTGAGATCCCACTGGCCCCACCTGGATACTCCAGGATACTCCCACGCCCCAATCTCAGGATCCATGACTTAGTCATATTCACAGAGTCCCTTTTGCCAGGTAAAGGAACTTGTCCATAGTTTCCAGGAATTTGGATGTGGACGTCTTTGCTGGGTGGAGTCCACTCTTCTGCCTATCGCAGCTATCAATGTTATCCTTTCTTCGTAAAAAGAGTTTGGAAGTCTTCTTGAGTTGTCTGCTCTAGAACAGTTTATCAGGATTCTCTTTTCATTGAAGATTTGGTAAACTTCTCCTGTGAAAGTACATAGACCTGATGCATCTTTGCTGAGTGGTTCTTTGGGCTTTCTTTTTCTTCTATGGAAACTGTTTTATTAAAGCCTTCTATCTATATTGGGTTGTTAAATCAAGTTTAGCCTAAAGCTGCTTCCTCACATATTTTAAGTTCAGCCTAAAGGTTTCTCTGTACATCGTGAACTATAACCTAAATAGAGTTGCATACAGACTGTAGCCTACTCTTGTGCCCATCACTGAGTTTTGGCCCATCAAAGGTGGCCAACTGTTCAAACTCTGTTCAAATAAGGCAAATGCTGAGATGTAACCAATCTGGTTGCTTCTGTACCTCATTTTTGTTTTCTGTCCGTCACTTTTCTTTTTCTGTCCATAAATCTTCCACCACGCAGCTGCGTTGGAGTCTCTGAGCCTACTCTGGCTTGGGAGGCTGCCAGATTTGCAAATCATTCTTTGCTCAATTAAACTCTGTTAAACTTAATTCAGCTATCAAGTTTTTCTTTGAACAGCGTCAATTTGGGCAAACTATTTTCCTGTGCAACTAATGTTTCATCTAGGTTTTCAAATTTGTTCTCATTGAGGTCTGCAAAGTAGTCTCTTGTTTTTGTTTTTAAGATGGGATTTCCCTCTGTCACCCAGGCTGGAGTATAGTAGCAATCGTGGCTCACTGCAGCCTCAGCCTCCTGGGTTCCAGCGATCCTCCCACCTCAGCCTTCTGAGTAGCTGGGGCTACAGGCGTGTGCCACCACACTCAGCTAATTTTTAAATTTTTATTAGAGGTGAGTTCTTGCTATGGTGCCCAGGCTGCTGTTAAACTCCTGGGCTCATGCAATCCTCCCATCTCAGCCTCCCAAAGTGCTGGGATTACAGGCATGAGCCACATCTCTTGTGTTTTTAATTCTGTATATTTCAGCGATTTTTAAAATATTTACCAGTTTATAAGAAATGCAAATCAATAGCCAGATGAAGAGGAACATAGGCTAAGGTCCAGAAGGGTCCCAAACGTAGAAGGTTCTGTCCTTGAGTTTGAAGTGTGCTACCTTCACAGCATGTGGTTGCATTCACCAACTGGAAATCTCTCTGAACCCTGTTATCGTTTAAGGTTTTTAACGAGGTTCCATTACATAAGCATGATAGATTGCATCATTGACCAGCGGTAGTTAACTCAATCTCCAGGCCGCTGTCTGCTCCCCGGAGGTCGGGAGGTGGGACTGAGAGTCCCAACTCTCTAATCATGTGAAGGTCTTTCTGATGATCAGCCCAGCTCCCAACCTAGAGCTGTCTAGGGAACCCTAGCCATCTCCTCAGCATATAAAAGACACTCTTATCTCCCTGGAGATTGCAAGGGCATTAGGATTGCTGTGAATTGGGGGTACATCAAATATATCTTTCTTATTATGCCCTAGTCCCCTGGCCATGAACCCTTAGTGAGAAGATTATAAAAGCCAAAATGTACTGGCACATTCTTAGAATTCCATTCAGCCATCAAAAATTAGTCCAGTCCATCATTCTGTCATATGAAAATACATCCCAGGGCAAGGCCACTCAGGTTTGCCAGCTTCTGTTGAATCTTGCCAGGAGGGGCTTAGCAATATATGACCTCACCCTTTTAGGAGTCTGGTATAATGGAGCTAAGAGACAATGTCATCTCCTGTTCTGAGCCTTTTTTGAGCTGTTAATGTAATATTGGATTTCTCTCATGACTCATGACATAACCCAATTATTCACTCCTTCAGCCTCAGTTACTGTTCCTCCATCTATCCATTTATGACCAAACTTTTCCACCTTTGGAGGAGACATTAGATTCATCCATTGTGCTGCTCTAGACTTCAGGCAGTAATACTAGTCTAGTATTATTACTAGACTACCAGTAATAGTCTAGCAAGTACCTCTTGCTCAGTCTGCTTCCATTCAAATAGAGTAAGTTTACATAGGTACAGAACTAATGAGCTGTTTTTAACCACCAGGCAATATACCTGCATTCACTGTAAACCCCAATTTTGCCAGTTGGGATGAAGGCATACCCTGCCCCATCAGGCCCGTAGGAATTCTGACATCGTTTTAAAGTATAATTTGGGTTTTTTGCTTAGGAAGCATCCCTGCTTCCAACACCAGCAGTTGCATCTCTGCATGAGGAATAAAAAAAGAAAGTTGAGGTGCTGTGCAGAAGACTTGCATCATCACACCAGCATCCTCTCCTGTCCCTCTCCTCTTATCCCCCTGCAAAGCAGAGAAATCTGTCCAGTGGGGGACCCTCCCTTAGCCCTCTCATGTTGGGTGTCAAGGTATGTAAGCCAGCCTTCAATGCTTTTGTCTCCCCCCATTTTAGACAGCAAATGTTTTAGCTGCCCATTCCTTCCTATTCTTATGGAATTGTTACTCTAAGGATAATGTGCACCATTATATGTCCATTTGATGTGAACTATCTTTGCTCACTTTTGGACATGGTGGGCTATAAAATGTGTCCTTTGATCTGAAGAAATATAACTTGGTGGTTCAAATTAGTACAATATTTTCTGTTCCTATCCTGTAATAATAGTTTAAGCATTTGCGTCTACCACTGGGTCTACAAAGCCCAGCCCAGGGTAAGTGTCTATTTCTGTTAGGACCCTGGTCTAGCCCCTCAGGGCTACTGGCATTGGTTGCTCCCATGTAATCCACTTACCAGCTATGTGCGGGGTGCCTACCCCAGGGGAATCTGGCCCATAGACATCTGCAGTCTCTGGCTCTCTTTTTGGCATTATATGTCTGAGAGTGCAAGGGGAATAGGTCTAGGCTTAGCCCGTCTCTACATGGCTGCAACACCACCCCCCATGCCCACTCATTTTATGAGCCCCAGTGGCTACCACAAGGGAGCACACCAAAAGCTCCACTTGATGGTTCCAGTAATATTCCAATACATATTCTTATTTATTCTTGCTGTATTTGATCTGCCTTGGACTGATATCACCTATTGTGTTTCTATATATTTCTCATTGCATCTTCTATACTTTCTTCTTTATCAAGATAGTTGCTCTTCTCTTTTTCCTTCAGAACTTAGTAAGGTTTGCATTTTGGTAATTGTCTTTGTACTTATACATTGTTAATGCCCTTAATCCCTGTTTTGTATTTTTTCTTTTATTTATTTATTTATTTATTTATTTATTTATTTATTTATTGGTATTTTTAATAGAGACGGGGTTTCACCATGTTGGCGAGGCTGGTCTCGAACTCCTGATCTCAAGTGATTCACCCGCCTTGGCCTCCCCAAAGTACTGGGATTAGAGGCATGAGGCACCATGCCTGGCCTGAATTCCTGTTATCTTATTTAACCTTTCATTATCTCATTATTCAGTTTTTAATGGCCTTCCTTCACTCCCAGCTATTACCTGAATCATACTCAGTGAGCTTATTCTCTTTGGTCTGTGCTCCCTCTCACATTTTTAGTTGCATTATTTCTAGCGTGTCCTATAAAATACATATATTATTTTTTCACTCTTCTTTTACCTTTATTTTTATCCTAGATCTGATAAATCTATTAAATGTGCACCCTCTATATGTTTGCTTCAGTTTCCCTAGTGATTTCTTGGATGAACGAGTCACATCCTCTGGAAGATTGCTGAAGAAGAGCTGATGTACACAGTACCCCTGCGTTCTTATGTGTTTCAAACTGTTCCTCCATAGCCTTGATACTTGAAGGAGAGCTGGACTGGACATGAGATGCTAGGTTCATATTTTAATTTCTGATTTCAGATGGCTTTTCCATCCTCAGATGCTTGATTTAGAACATTTAATTCACACAGCACTGGTGTGTTGTGGTTTTCTGCACTTTATTTCGCCAGAGGCATTTTCTTAAGATGGTTTTTTAAATTCTTGTTTTCCATTTTATTTTTGTTGTTTTATTTTTTTAAGTTCTGGGATATATGTACAGGATGTTACATAGGTAAATGTGTACCATGGTGGTTTGCTGCACCTATCAACGCATCACCTAGGTATTAAGCCCACCATGCATTAGCTATTTTCCCTGATGCTCTCTTTCTCCTGACAACCCCACAACAGGCCCCAGTGTTATAGAGTTCCCTTTCCTGTGTCCATGTGTTCTCAATGTTCAGCTCCCACTTATAAGTGAGAACCTGCAGTGTTTGGTTTTTTGTTCTTGTGTTAGTTTGCTGAAGATAATGGCTTCCAGCTTCATCTATGTCCCTGCAAAGGAAATGATCTCATTCCTTTTTATGGCTGCATAGCATTCCAACGTGTATATGTACTACATTTTCTTTATCCAGTCTATCATTGATGGGCATTTGGGTTGATTCCATGTCTTTGCTATTGTGAACAGTGCTGCAATGAACATATGTGTGCATGTGTCTTTATAACAGAATGATTTATATTCCTTTGAGTGTATACTCAGTAATGGGATTGCTGGGTTAAATGGTATTTCTGGTTCCAAATCTTTGAGGAATCACCACACTGTCTTCCACAGTGGTTGAACTAATTTACACTCCCACCAACAGCGTGAAAGCCTCCCTATTTCTCCACAACCTTGCCAGCATCTGTTGTTTCTTGACTTTTTAATAGTCACCATTCTGACTGGCATGAGATGGTATCTCATTGTTCTTTATTTTATAGTAATTTGATATAGATTTAGGTTGCTTTTATTTCATGGATTTATAGTATTTACAAGCCTCCTAGTTTAACAGAATTCTTTTCTGTGACTGTAACTAAGTATACTCTCTCTTTACCTTTTTATTTTATTATTATTTGGGAGTGAAAGTGAGAGAGGTTGTGTGTCTTCCGACTTTTCATATCTCTTTTTTCTTGCAGGACCTGAAATTTCCCACCTTTTGCTTCCTCCTTGTTTTACCACCCAGTTTCCAAAGAGCGTTTCTCCCTTCTCTCTTTCTTTTTTTTTTTTTTTTTTTTTTTTTTTTGAGACGGAGTCTCGCTCTGTCACCCAGGCGGGAGTGCTGTGGCCAGATCTCAGCTCACTGCAAGCTCCGCCTCCCGAGTTCACGCCATTCTCCTGCCTCAGCCTCCCGGGTAGCTGGGACTACAGGCCCTGCCACCTCGCCTGGCTAGTTTTTTGTATTTTTAGTAGAGACGGGGTTTCACCGTGTTAGCCAGGATGGTCTCGATCTCCTGACCTCGTGATCCGCCCGTCTCGGCCTCCCAAAGTGCTGGGATTACAGGCTTGAGCCACCCCGCCCAGCCCCTTCTCTCTTTCTTTGTATCCTTTTCTGCCTGAAGCAATGCCTTCCAGACTGCCACCTTGAATCGTGCACAGGCACAAGGCTGGGACTTAGGGGTCCCATTCTCATTGTCAGTGCTGTGACTCACCAGGAATCTTTACAGTATTTTATGCAAAAGATTTGACATTCTTTCCACTAAGGCCTTCAATCAATCTTTGACTCCATTGACACTTCCCTCTTCTCTCTTCCGTACTGTTTTCCCAGGGCTTGTGGCCACAGCGTGACATTCAGCTCTGCTGGGATTTGGTGTTAACATTTTTTACTTACAGGTGATCTGAAGATTGTAGGATTCTCTATCTTCTAGCTACACCGAGGTGGTGGGTTTGGTGTAGTTTTGCTTGTTCTTCTTGCTGGTCTGTGTGGCTTTATGGGTGGTCATTGCACTCATCTAGGCCACCTCTTTCCAAATGGTACTTAGGCACAACTAGAGAACAAGTGTCGTTTTCTGCAGGGCTACAGTCATCCTGGAGATGCAGAAAGATCTGAGAGAGAGAAAGCTGGTGCCTTCTTTGCATATGAGTAAGCCATTCAGTTATCTGAGGCACACATTTATCTAGGACATAGAACTTTCAGGGCAAAAACAACAATCAAAGAAATAAATCCGGGCATTTGATTTGAAGAACTCAATTGCATTCAGATTTGCATTTATACTGAGTATCAGGGAATATAAAATAAAAATATCATACTAAGCATTACCTATTACATTCAAATACTTTCAAATTTGTCATTCACCCAGCAACCTTATAAGTGGTGATGATTTTATCATACAATTATTTCTACACTTGATAGATGAGGGAGCAAGACTCAGAGGGACTCACTCACATGCTCTTCTGGTTGCAAAGTTGATTTGAGTGGGGCCAGGAGTGAAGCCCAAATCCCCTGGCTGAAAGGACAGTGCCATTTTCAGCTCCATGTTTAGTCATAGATGTTTTCACAAATGTGATCTTCCCCCGCCCCCAATTTTCTGTTGTTTAATCACTTGTAACCTAAGGCCACTCTGTGAGAACAAATGACTAGGGGAAAATGCTTTTGAGTGTCATATTTTTCATTGATTAACTCTGGAAAAGCAATGTAAGTTGCTTGCCCAGATAAGTAGAAAATCTTTTCTCCACTAATGATTCACTTTCTTCTCTTTTCACAGAGGACAGTTATGGGATGGATGGGAAGGTTAATCAGCCCCGTCTCACTGCAGACATCAACTGGCAAGGCCTAGAAGAGCTACACAGTGTGAATGAAAACATCTATGAGTACAGACAAAACTACAGACTTAGTCTGGTGGACTGGACTAATTACTTGAAGGATGTAGATAGAGTATTTGCACTGCTGAAGAGTCACTATGAGCAAAATAAAACAAATAAGACTCAAACTGCTCAAAGTGATGGGTTCCTGGGTGTCTCTGCTGAGCGCTCTGTGTCAGTGGAGATGGCCTCTGCTGAGTCAGATGAAGACCCAAGGCATACGGTTGGGAAAACACCTCATTTGACCTTGCCAGCCGACCTTCGAACCCTGCATTTGAACCGACCAACATTAAGTCCAGAGGGTAAACCTGAATGGGACAACGACATTCCAGAAGTGAATCGTTTGAATTCTGAACACTGGAGAAAAACTGAAAAATGGATGGGACATGAAGGGACCAATCATCTGGAAACCAATTTCAGTGGCGATGGCATGACAGAGCTAGAGCTGAGGCCCAGCCCTAGGCTGCAGCCCATTCGCAGGCACCCGAAAGAACTTCCCCAGGATGGTGGTCTTGGAGAGGACATTTTTGAAGATCAGCTGTATCTTCCTGTGCATTCCGATGGAATTTCAGTTCATCAAATGTTCACCATGGCCACTGCAGAACACCCAAGTAATTCCAGCACAGTGGGGAAGATGTTGACCAAGGTGGAGAAGAATCACGAAAAGGAGAAGTCACAGCACCTAGAAAGCAGCGCCTCCTCTTCACTCTCCTCTGATTAGATGAAATTGTTACCTTACCCTAAACACAGTATTTCTTTTTAACTTTTTTATTTGTAAACTAATAAAGGTAATCCTAGCCACCAACATTCCAAGCTACCCTGATTACCTTTGTGCAGTAGAAGCTGGTGAGCATGTGAGCGAGCAGTGTGCACACGGAGACTCATCGCTATAATTTACTATCTGCCAAGAGTAGAAAGAAAGGCTGGGGATATTTTGGTTGGTTTGGTTTTGATTTCTTACTTGTTTGTTTGTTTTATACTGAAACAGTATTATCTTTTGAATATCGTAGGGACATAAGTATATACATGTTATCCAGTCAAGATGGCTAGTATGGTGCCTTTCCGAGTGTCTAAAACTTGACACCCCTGGTAAATCTTTCAACACACTTCCACTGCCTGCGTAATGAAGTTTTGATTCATTTTTAACCACTGGAATTTTTCAATGCCATCATTTTCAGTTCGATGATTTTGCACTTTGAGATTAAAATGCCATGTCTATTTGATTAGTCTTATTTTTTATTTGTACAGGCTTCTCAGTCTCACTGTTGGCTGTCATTGTGACAAAGTCAAATAAACCCCCAAGATGACACACAGTATGGATCACATATTGTTTGACATTAAACTTTTGCCAGAAAATGTTGCATGTGTTTTACCTCGACTTGCTAAAATCGATTAGCAGAAAGGCATGGCTAATAATGTTGGTGGTGAAAATAAATAAATAAGTAAACAAAATGAAGATTGCCTGCTCTCTCTGTGCCTAGCCTCAAAGCGTTCATCATACATCATACCTTTAAGATTGCTATATTTTGGGTTATTTTCTTGACAGGAGAAAAAGATCTAAAGACCTTTTATTTTCATCTTTATTTGGTTTTCTTGGCATGGCTAAGAAGCTTAAATGTTGACAAAATATGGTTAGTTTGAATTTAACCAGGAACTTCTCAATAAAATAAAATCATGAATGTGCTACAATTTCAACATACCACAAGGGAAGTTAATTTCTTAACCTTGTGTTCTATGATTATTTGTAAGGCCTTCACCAAGTTCTGATATTGTTTAAAGAGATAGTTCAAAATTGCTTTCAAAAATCTGTATTCTTGAAAATATTCTTGTTGTGTATTAGATTTTCAAATACCAGCTAAAGGATTACCTCACTGAGTCATCAGTACCCTCCTATTCCTACTCACCTTCCCAAGAAGATGTGTTTTTGCTTACCCTAAGAGAGGTTTTCTTCTTATTTTTAGATAATCCAAGTGCTTAGATAAATTTTGTTTTCTTTAAGTGTTTATGGTAAACTCTTTGAAAGAAAATTTCATATGTTATAGCTGAATCTTTTTGGTAACTTTAAATCTTTATCATAGACTCTGTACATATGTTCAAATTAGCTGCTTACCTGATGTGTGTATCATCAGTGGGATGACAGAACAAACATATTTATGATCACGAATGATGTGCTTTGTAAAAAGATTTCAAGTTATTAGGAAGCATACTGTGTTTTTTAATCATGTATAATATTCCGTGATACTTTTATAGAACAATTCTGGCTTCAGGAAAGCCTAGAAGCAATATTTCTTCAAATAAAAGGTGTTTAAACTTTTTCTGTTTCAGAGAAATGAACTTAACCAAGTTTTTGTGGTACACCCATTCCTTGCAAGTAAAATTGAGTCCTGATCTCTATTTATATGATTGAATATTAGCCAAACTTATAAAACTGAGCTGAAGTCAGTGTGTTACAGAACATTCTCAGATTAATGACTTCACCATGAATTTACCTCATTGCTGTCTTGGGGGAGGCAGCAGAGGCAGCACTGAGGTAGCTTTCCCGGCAGGCAACCTAGATGGTCACAAAGACCCAGCACTCAGTTTAATGCTCTGATGTCACCACCTTGAAATTCTTAATAATTTTTTAACAAGAGGCCCTACATTTTCATTTTCCACAGGGGCCCTGCAAATTAGGTCCGGGCAGAACCAAAAATGGTTCTGGGCAGTAAAATGGAATTTTTCAAAACCAAGGAAACAGACTCATCGAAGGCAGTGTGGGTTCTTCAGAAACCATGAACTTGGGTGGAAACTTAAACGCCTTTCAAGATCTCAAGTTTTCTGATACACAAATTCCATATGCTTCCTTCTGTCTGTTTCAAATCTCCTGAAGAAATTTAGCCTTCAGGTTGAGGGGCTAAAAATCTGTGAAATGTCCAGAGATCAGAGGTTACAAAAAAAGAAGAAGAAAAAAAAAAAGAAAGCACAGGGGACCTACCAATCCAACCCTTGGATAATAGAGGAAACCAAGTTTTCATCAAGAGAACAGAGCCTAAGATAATAGCATTGTATTCCAAAGGTGCGTCTTGGTGCCTTGCTCCTTGTTCCCTTCTGTAAAATATACCTGAGTCAAATATTACCATCCTGGAGAAAAATTCCTTTTCCATTCAATAGCTGCATATGGAGTACCTACTACGTGGCAAGGACATGAGAGAGATTGCATATCTCCCAGAGCTGTTTATCGGATCTTGAAAGGCCCTTAGAGATTGGCTGCTCACCTAGCCTCATTTGATCTGCGAGGAAGCTGAGGCTCAGAAGAGCCAAGTGACTTCCCTAGACGTAAAAGAGGAAGAGATCTCTCAGAGGCCAGGCCTCTCCACTTTCTCCATTTAAACTCATATGCATATATACCAGTGTGTGTGAGGCACACAAGCATGCACCTCCCCCCCCCCCCCAACACACACACACATTTACCAGAACGGGGAAGAGAGGGCATCGTGGGGCCCCATCTGCAAGGACTAGTGGAAAGAACTATGAACATGAAACTCAGCAAGACCCAAGTTAACTTCAAATGCTACTTTTTACTGTTTCTGTTAGCTTGGAAAAGTCACACAAACCTCTCTAAAACAGCTTTCTCGACTGTAAAATAAGACATTTGGGTCAAGGATGGCAAATACATAGCATGTGTGACTTCTTTTCCCAAAATATCCCCAAGAAGACATTGCTAATCCAATGGGACGCTCATCCATTAAGCTAGAGCATTTATGGCCTTATGGGCCTTCTCAACACAGCCGACTACTTCTCCAGCCAGCTCTGCTGTTGAATAAGCATTGGCGTGCGAGACGAAAACCAGTGGTCCCTACCCAAATGAGATGATTTCTGAGACCCTCCCAGCCTTTAAAAAATAACCAAACAACCTGTGATCGGCAGCATGTGCAGTTCTTTGGTTCAGAGACAAGAAAGGAATACTTTACATTCTATCCCTTTGCCAAATATATCTCAATATGTTGGCTTTTTTTTTTTTAAGTATCTTAAATACTTATTTTTCAGAGGTCTTTTAAAACCCTCCTTTCCCCAAATTAGTCCAATTCTGCTTGATATTTCTGAAATGTATTTAACAGAAAACCAAGATCTTCAGTTGATAATTAAAGTAAGTTTTCATCAGGGCAATTAATACCTGACTATGCCCTACCAGCTGGAGCTTTTACGCCCCCAGGATTCATAGAAGCTGCTGTGAAAGCTGCGATAGTCCCCAAGCCCCTTTCCCACCTCCTGCCTCTCCCAGCACCCGGCACATTCCCACACTCACTGCCTGGGGAGTCTTCCACCGCCTTGGCTCAGATCTCAGCCTCCTGCTCAGAAGCCTTCAGTGCTTCCTAATGCCCGCCGTGTTCTGGACTCTAAGGCACAAGAAGCCCCAGCCTCCCACTCAGCTCCTGCTCCCACTCCCGCTCCTGCTGCGGCTCCCGCCCCGCCTCACCTGTCTCTCAGCTGCTCCTGGGTTAGGGCCGCCTTCCCAGGCCAGAACTTTCACTTCTTATCTCCCCTCCTGTTTACAATATCTACCCCCAGCCCCACCTCAACCAGGAGAAATCTTGTCCATCCTTTAATTCCCATATCAGTTCGAAATTTAGCTTTTCCTTTTGTGTACACTTTCCTGGACTCACCGACCCCTGGAACTACTATCTCCCCTACTTGACACTCTCCCCCCAGTAAGAAAATGTTGATGTTGTACCAAGTCTGCGGCCAATGGAAGAACAATCACTGACCACACTTATCACCTCCCCCTTCCCCACTGCTGACCAAGAAACTGACCCTCACGTGACCATCGTTGGTTGTGGTCTAGTTAACTCACCTTTCCCTCAGTGGTGCTGTTGACACTGAGCACGGTGCCAGCACAGTACCTTGGGCCTTGTAGTGACCCCACAGCTGTGTGAAGTAAATGTAGAGAATGACTTTTAAAAATCAAATTTTCTCTATTGAGACTACAGAATCCCTGACCCCTCATGTTGGGGGAAGCACTACAGAAAGATAGGGGACAAAGGAATCCGCACTACCTCACTCTTCAGCTGGCGAAGGTATTGCTTTCTTTCTAAATGTCCTCACATCAGTGGGCCTTCTTCCGAGACTCAGGTCCAGAATCTGCATCCACCACCAACCTCCCCATTCCTTCCCCGACGTTTCCCCACTTTCCAGCCCCAACAGGGCGGATGACTCAGAACTGGAGAGGAACCAACCCAACCTCTAGTAAGTTTCAGCAGGAGAGGGGTCATGGACCGACCCTGCCTCCCTCATCTGTTTCCCCATCACTAAGAGCATTACCCACTCAAGCCCAGGAACCAGAAGACAAGAGATTAGCATGTGTTTTCCAAAATGACCACGAGGTGGCAGTCTAGTTCAACTAAAGATATCTTTGCTTGGCTCCAGGACCTACCCCTGCAAAGCGGCTACTTTGATTTCTAAAGCAGCAGCGCTACCATGTTTACAAGAACACAGCTAGAACAACTTGATCCACGATGGCAGGCTTGCCATTTCTTCAGTGCTTAGGATCTTAGCCATTCCAGCAGGCGAAAGAACAGTTTTTGCTTACTTCTGATTTATGTTTGTATTTTAAATTGGAACTGCCTCAAACTTTGACGTTTCAATTCAAAAGTAAGCACTGAATATCGATCTCCCTGCTTTCCAAAGTCTTTGTGCAATTAAAAATGTTTTTTAGCTCCCATACACTAAAGCAACAGAGGCCATCTCTGCCTAGCTGGCAATTTTGCAAAGAAGAGCGGAACTGTATGCTATTTTACAGCTCTTAAAACACTAAGATTGTACCAAGTCTGGTGCTAAAGCAAGGAAGACAAGTGACCATGTTCAAAACCTTTCCCTCTCCTCATTTCTTAAACAGAAACGTTTTCTGATGTGCCTATTTAAAAAGCCCAGTACCAAACACAGATCTACCTATATGCTGAAAGTGTGGGAAATTTGAGAAATTTAGCAGAAATCCTTTTGTCTAACTATGCACACATAATTGAGCAGAAGATGGTAGATTCAGGCAGGGGTTACTATTTGCTCTTTGCCTAAAAGGCTGCCTTGGTGAATGCAGAAAGCCACGGGGGGAAGTCAGCACTGACACCTATATCCCCTCCCTCAATAACTCATGTAGCTTAGACCACTGCTGCCCTTTAGGTGAGCAGTGGGATGAGGGAATGAGAAGTGGAAATCAGTTATGCTGCTTCCCACCTACAAAGTGCTCAAGGCAGGATTCTAAATACACCCACGTTGTGCTTCAGTCCGTAAGTTATGACTCCCTTACCTCCTTCCACCACTCACCCCAAAGTTTTAGATGCCACTGTGTTTAGAAAACTCCACTGCTAGTCAGGAGAGGCCTCCAGATCCAGGGGTTTTTTTTCTCCCTAAGTGGATCTGAGCTCAAGTTCTTCTTCTTTTTAACTTAACTTTTAAGTTCAGGAGTATGTGTGCAGGTTTCTTACTCTTGTCTCAGAGCAGTGGCTTCTGGGCCACTTTAGCAATGAATGGAAGGGAGCTTTTCAGTGCTTTGTTGACCAAGTTTTGATATTCACGCCTTTGAAAATTATTCCAGTTTTTGGAATAATGAGTTGGACTTCTTTGGAAATTATTCTTAACCTATCAAAGTCAATCATGTGGCAAAGAATTATACCCACTGAATTCTTACCATTTACTCCTTTGTATTTTCAGGATCTCAGGCTGTTAGGCAGAGCCATGAGACTAGTTAGGGCCAATGAAATGGGAGAATAGACACATGGCACTTCCAGGCTGAGAAAGGGAAAAGCTCTTTTGCCATTCTCTGGGCATTTCCTTTCTTTGCCCCAGCAACCAAGATTAACCCTGAAAGTTCCAGATGGTGTCACTTCAAGATGGTGGAGCCTCTGTCAGCCTGGATCCCTGAAAGACTATGTGGAACAGAGCCTTAATAGATATGTAAGTGAATGAGAAACAGACCTGTGTGTTAGGAAGCCATTGAGATTTGAGGGTTAATGTGTTATTTAAGTATAATTTAACAAATCACATTCAAGGTGCATAGCT
This sequence comes from Rhinopithecus roxellana, assembly GCF_007565055.1. Lineage (NCBI taxonomy): Eukaryota > Metazoa > Chordata > Mammalia > Primates > Cercopithecidae > Rhinopithecus > Rhinopithecus roxellana. Next base: position 131,298,178 of record NC_044557.1, on the reverse strand, counting down.
CAGTGTTCTGAAAGTCTGTTTTGAATACATAAGTGATGAATTACTTAAAATTATTATCTTTGGAGACTCAATAAAAAAACATGCTATGGCTCTTAAAACTATACTCCTAGAACTTTACACATAGAACATTCTGCTTCAAGGTAGAGTTAACAGTTAGGTATGGAGTTAATTTTGTAGGAGGGGTGGACAATTGCATCGATCTCATTGCTTCATCTCTTCAAACAACAAAGTTCTAGAAACAATTTCATTTCAGTCCAACACACTTTATTCATTTTTAACTTTTTTCTTAATTTTCAATAATCAAGTATTCAAGATGCTGTAAACCAAGATTTATTAGTACATCGACAACAGATTTCATTAAACACATGGAAATTATGCATCTTTTAAATTACCCTAAGAAGTCTCCAAATAAATATCATTTTAAAAATCACAAAATCAAACTTCTTTATGCAACAATGCAAAACAGCCTTTCATCACAAACACACTTCTACACAAACACACACACACACACACAGAGAGAGAACACACGCTCCACTAAGAACCTAATGCCAGTTTAGTTGACACAGTACTACATTTCCTTAAACAAAAGAGTCAGAGCCTGACCTGCCTGTTTCATGATTCTAAATTAACATTTGGGGTCTGGGGTAGAGGTATGTGTTTTAAGAAAAATGCCCATTATTTGGTACTACTCTTACCAGTTATCAATTACCAATTGCCAGTAATTGGTACTAGTCTTGCCAATGATTCTTATTTTTCATTTCTAGATAGAAACTTTAAACCTCTTTTGTTCACCCCTTTGGTTTAATGTGTCCCTGCAATTACTTTAGTTTTCAATAATATTTTCTCCTTCAATTTTAGCATGTAATGATAGGATACCAGAAAAGATAACACCTTCAAAACCCCAGTGTTAAAAATACCTTACACGGGTGTAAGCTTTTTGGAGAAGAAATAAGAAAAGATAATCTGAAATATTTTTTCTACCTCTCTCTGAAATTATTTTTAGCATCTGGTTATTCTTGCTAAAATAAATATCAAAAGCACTGAGTATTCCATAGAAAAGTATTCCCCCTTACACGCTTTGTTTTTGCAGCATAGAGTTCATGGAGTTACTGTTGAAATAAGAGTAATGGATGCTTGTTTTCTGGAAAATTCTTCAGATTTCCAAAGAAAAATTACATGCAGTCCCTTAGCAGTGAAATGCTGTGAATTCAGTGCCGCTTTTTCATGGTGAACATGCATCATTAAACACTTTTTAGCACCAAAGCGTTTTCTTTAATGTTGCAAAAGCAAACACCTAGGGAGGGTTTTGTGTCTTTTGGTTTTTTGTTTTGTTTTGACCCTTCCTAGAGCTGAGTAAAAATGAAGTCTTTAAAATAAAACCTCCTCAAACATACACAGATCTGATTCTAATGCAACAAGAAGTTTGGGACAGATACAGCCAGCAGCATCCCAAAAGATGAAGAAGAGAAAAAGACAAAAAGATAAAGTACACGAGGCAACTACCTGTGCCTGCCAGCCACGGCACTCTCTTACTGTGGAAGAGAAAACACAAATGTGTGGAAAGGCTACCTACTGGTCTGCATGACAGAGAACTAGCAAACCTGCAGTTTAGGCAGTTCTGGGATTATACAGTATTTTGGCATCTATCTGCTACTTAGAATACTCAGTATGCACCTACATATCGATTGTTATATTCATGTGCCGTGCCATCTCTGATGTTTTAAGTACATACACAATCGCAAAATATAATTGGCTACCACTTGAGGCTTGGGCTTGCCTCCTGCTCCTGCGTGCACTAGGGAATTCCCACCAGTGCTTCAGCTCCATCCAAACGCTAAAGCTTCTCCGTGGTAAATGCACGGTTTCTACAAAACAGGACCAAAAAGAAACTTTCTGGCTCCAAGTCCACCAAAGAACGAAGCTGGAATTGTGGACTGAAGAAGAATTTTCTTGGTGGTTGGTGAACATGGAGGACTGCATGACATCCATGAGGCCTTACTCCAGGTAACTCCCCCTTCTCTGAAGGCTGACATTTCCAAATGCATGCAACTAAAGGTAACAATGTCACAGTGACTAAAGGGAACAATCGGGATCAGTGGTTTGATATGTATTTTGTGTGTGTTCATTTAAAACCCTTATTAGGAATCTTAAAACTGATATTCATCAAAAAACTAATGGAAATGTTAATATTCTGAACAAGGAAAATTAAAAAAAACATACACCTGAAATCCCTAAAGCTCAGATTCAACAAATCTGAACTACCTTTCTTCATAATGTTTCATTTCAGAACTCTGCTGAGACCTGATGTTAACACGAAGACTGAATTTGTTCTGTATTAAATACGAACTATAAATAAATATTTGAGGTATGTTATGACAAATAACTTTAATATAACCATTTAGCTAAATAAATGTAAATTTACCTTGAAAATCTAGTTAAACATTAAATGGTGATATTTCCTACAGATGTTTCCACAGTTTTTTTTTTTTTATTTACAGAAAAAAAACCTCTCTACTCTTCAGAAATGGTAAAATATCAAAAAATTGAAAGCTTTAACCTCACGATTTTATAGTCACACCTTGCCTTTGTTAACCAAAAGCTATTGTATGCATTGTGTAGTGTAAAAAATGAATAATGGAGTGAGAGAAATCTATGTCTGAATCCTGACTTTGCCATTCTTTACAAACCTAAATGAGTTCTTTTATGTTTTTTAAAAAATAATAAAATCAGTCGGGCATGTGGCTTATGCCTGTAATCCCAGCACTTTGGGAGGCTGAGACGGGTGGATCACTTGATTGAGGTCAGGAGTTCAAGACCAGCCTGGTCAACATGGTGAAACTCTCTCTCTATTAAAAACAGAAAAAAAAAATAGCTGGTATGGTGTCACACACCTATAATCCCAGTTCCTCAGGAGGCTGAAACAGGAGAATCACTTGAACCCAGGAGGCGGAAGTTGCAGTGAGCCGAGATCATGCCACTGCACTCCAGCCTGGGTGACAGCACAAGACTCTGTCTCAAAAAAAAAAAAAAGAAAAGAAAAAAAGAATCAAAGCTTTGCCAGGTAATTAAGAGGATCAAAATGAATGATGATATATATTAAGTGCTTGACAAAATGCTCTACAAATCTTCAACACTCAACAAATGCTAAATTGTTTCCTCTCTGTTCCTCCTTTCTCTCCATCCCCAACACCTTGATTCTGAATTACTTTTGAATATTTTCAAGAATTAAATCCACCTATAAAGAATAAGGACTTAATGCTAATGAAAATAACCAAAGAATGTGCTCCAACCACCCATCTTACCTCCTGGGAGTTTCTAAATTAATAGGATGAACTCAAGGATATTGTATTTGCATATTAAAGCTAAATAATATATTAATTTACAGTTTATAAAGGAACAAAATGACCTTTTCCAAAACAAGTAATTTGAAGCCTAAGGTCATGGAGAGTCTTCATTAAAACTTCTAATAGGAGCTGTGACTATAAAGTAATGTGATTAATTTATTAAGAAACATATAAGACCCTATATATACAATTAAATGGTATCATCTACAAAATAGTCACTTCAGTTGGCTATGTAATATTCCAATGATGCTACCATAGGCCCAAGTATTTTGTGAACAACTCTTAATTGGTACATATTCCAAAGCTTTATTTTCTCATGATTTTTACTACTTAGTCTACATTCACCAACAACGCATTAATGAAATACCTGCTATTAACAAGGAGCAGATACTTGAGGAAGTACAATATTAACACTGTGGTGCACATTTCAGGCCCATTTCTTTGAGTTCTGGCCTAATCATCCCAAAGGATGTTATGGAGTGGCAGATGGCAGTCAGGTAAAATGCCACCTGAAGATACCTGGCACCTGGTCAGATCGCCGAACTGGATGACTGTTCAAGGCAGCAAGTGGAGTAAGGGGGCTCTCTAACTACCCCGTGCTGAGTCCAGCAATCTTAGCTACCAGAAAAAGTGCCAATCCCACCAAAATTCTCTCAATGCAGTATCTTAATGATCAGAGGAAAATTAAGAAAACACCACACCTCTCCAACCTACATATATTTAACTCCCACACCAAAGGAAACTTTCTCCTTTAAAGGATCAAAGCTCTCCCACAGAGGGTAAAGGGGAACCGTGAGGCCCCAGAGGAGACACTACATCAATCAGCAAGGTTTTCTGAATCAGCAAGATTTTTTGAATACTTCCAATATATGCCACATTGGCCATAGTTTGACAATTACTGGTGCAATTACAGTCTTAACCAAGCAAGAATCCTCACTTCCCCGAGAGCCAAGCCCAAGAGCCAGAGGGAAGTCCTTAGCCCCTGAGACCACTAGCTCCACCCCTTGTAGACATTGTTCAGTCTAACAGTGTTAACGCAAACTGCACGCAACCAAGAGAACAGCTTGACCAATGTCATTCCTAGGAAGAGTGGGAAACAGCCTTATGCCCAGGAGTATTTGCACAATTCCACCTGCGCAGTCAAGCAAGGATAGAGAGCAGAAGCCTGAATCATGGAACAGTCTGTCAGTCACATCTCTTCTGGGGATAAGGGTAAACCAGAAGAGAAAAACATTTCCCTAATTAGCCCTCCATGACCATAGGCTCCTTGTTAGAAAAAGTTCACAATTATATCAGCATTTGGCCCTTACACTCCCTTGCAGCCAGAACCCATGAGCTAACTTGCTATCAATTCGCTAGCGGCGTCAGGAAGCATCTATCTTAAGAGCCATGTAGAAAGCATTCTGTATGATGCTTACGTCAAAGTGATGTGCTGGGAGGTACTGAAAAGAATGATGGATAATGAACCCAAAGTACATTTAGTAACAGAAAAATCTTCTCTCAGAATCACTGCCAGAAACTTACAGTAAGAGGGAATCAAAGGGTAGTATAAAATGATTCCAACTCTGATAAGGTAGGGTTCAATAGAATGGACTGATTTATTTTACATAATTTTCAACAATTACTTAAGATCATATTCTGTTCCAGAACACAGATCTCCCTCCTCCTGTATGCAAAGTGATTTTCATATCTCAGGCACAGATTTCCTGATATAAGTACTCATTTTCAGGAACAGCCACAGCAATTTTCCGTCCAGAAAAAAAGAAAACCACACAGATTTGCCAGTGCTTTCAATATATAACTAAAATACTCAGGTGGGACTTTTCCCAGTGACTTTGTGGGCCGGTAGAGCTAAAGAAAATTTCTGCAACAATTTTCTTGGATGAGAAAGCTGTCATTTTCTTTCCTTATTATGCATTTCAAATTACAGTTTCTAGCCATATTGTTTAGCACACTATTTTTAAAGCCCCTTACAAAAGAATACTGGAGTTGATATTTAAGCTATCAGATTTATGATTCAGCAGCCTCTTTATCTTAGGATGGGGCAGGCAGGCTAAAAGAGAATGTGCCCTCTGACCTGAAGTAGCTGTTCCTTCTATCACACTATGCCTATGGTTCCTGTGAAGCATCTGACAAATTCTACCTGATTTATAACTCTGCTATGGCTTAAAATGCTATTAACAGTACTGGATGGAAAGTTCAGCTTCCTCTTTTCAGAAACATATCTGCTTTATTCTGTGAAAGTAAACGTAACATGCTGCACATACATTTTTCCAATCAAATTGCATAGTTGAGACAAATTCATTTGTGCTTTGTAGCAGAACTCACAGTAGGTGTTCATATCTAAAAACTTTGATTTGGAAATGCCAAGTCCTGGGCAAGCTCACCTTTGTGTGGAGCGTTAGTTAATGATATGCACCGCCATTCCCCTTCCCATGATTTTGTTAACCGTGTACCTCAGCCTATACCGTAGGGGAGCATGAGCTTTAAATTAACACAACGGAAACGGGAACAAATCTAGCTGAACTTCTCCTTCTTGGAGAGAAGCGGGGAAAGGCTCTCAGTCTTGTTGAGGTATCCAGCCCTCAATGAATAGCGGCTGTGTTTCTGAGTTTTGTTGGTTTGAGGACTGTGTCTGTAGAGGTTAAAAAAAGAAATAAAGAAAAGAAGGCACGGTTGTTTCTCAAGTCGCCATTTTCAACTCAACCAACAAAACTAAATTCTTCCATTTTCAAGCTTCAGGAGGGCGGCTCCAGGGCAGCTGGGCTCTCTTCCAGCCCCGGGTCCGCAGCGGAACTTATTGCTTCTGGAAGGGCCCCGGGTAGGTCTGTGCTGCGCACTGGATCCCTTTTTGCAGACCAGTCTCTTCGTGGAATTCTCCCTGGGTGCTGAAAGCTGGGCAAGATCTAGTCCGGGCACTGTCGGGGTGGCCCACTCTCTCACTCACGGTGCTCAGGGGGAATTCTCTCCACCTCCGCCTCTGGAGTCCATCCTCCTTGTATTTTATGGAGTACCAGGCCAGAAAAATAAAAATAAAGCCAACGAATTTGAGGCCGGCCGCCAAACCAAAATACACAAAACGAAACGACGTCACGTTGTACTCCCAGCAAGAACCCTGCACGCCACACTCCTGTTGCCAGAGCATGCAGGTGGTGTCAATGACTGCTCCAAAGTAGATTGGAGTAGGAATGTATGCTAGAGAGGGAAAGAAGAAAATACGAAGACTTAGCACGTCTTACAAGGGAGAACAGATTTGTAAATTAGCAAGGTACTTGTGTGCTCTAAAACTAGTTGATGGGTGAGATTTTCTTATGTTACTAGATTTTTTTAAAGACACATCACATTTTATCACAATATATTTATCATAAAAGCATTCGCTATTTGATAAACATTTAAAATCGAGTTTGCCACCCAGAATGCACTGTTGCTTTTTACGATCAAATGAACATGTTGTACACTTTAAGTAGATACAATTTTATTTGTCAATTATACCTCAATAAAGCTGAAAACAGGGATATTGCTAAAAATACAATTAGAGAATACTTTTAAACCTAAAAATCGGATTTTGTCATTAAGTATTCAACAGGCTACACTAGAACCCTTTATTACCCACCGAAATTCAATACACTTAGTTCTTGTGGGTTGGGCACTAGTCTTTGGATGCAGGAAGAGTACGAGAAAAGCAGCAGCTCCTGTGAGTCAAACACCACATAAAATGGCAACTTTATAAAAGCACTTATAAATCCAAGAAATTATATATATAAAGGAACTTTATTATGGCATAAATTTCATCCTTGAAGTTTATGAAACATCTGAGATGAATAGTAGCTTCGTCGTCTGGGCTATGATATAGACACTTCCTTAATTCAATGAGAAAAAAAAGTCTGCCTAGTACATAGACTCCTTCATCACATGCTACTCCCTTTGTCAGAATGTTCCCCCAACTCATTCACCTTGCAAATATCTATGCTCCCTTTAAATTCCTGACTTACTCAGATGCCATCATATTCTCACTGCATTTTGTATCTACCTCCATTTTATTAACTATCACATAGTATTTTAAATGTTTGCAAATCTGTCACTCCATAAGCTTCTTCAAGGCAGAGGCCATGCTTTTTATTCTTTGCATCCCAAAGACCTCAGTAAAAATTTACGGAAGATAGGAGAGAAGAGGGAGGAAGGAATAAAAGAGAGAAAGAAGGAAGGGAGCCAGGAAGACAGAAAGGAAGGCAGAGAGGATAGGTGGGCTGATAATCCAGGAAGCTGTGAGTGATACATTTTCAATAAGTTGTTTTTATTTAAAATAAAGTCTATTGGTTTAATTTTAATATTATTAAAGTTTTTTTTTAACTCCTTTTCTGCTTCAGAATTTGGGGGGAAATGAAAACTGGCTTGTTGGCCCAACTAGACTTTTTCACAATCCATAGAAGTTAAAATAAAGTTGAATTAAATAACAAATGCCTGAAATGTTCTCCCTCCACTTATTCTTGATGCTGTGGCATACATGTGTGGACTCACCTTTACCTCTAAATCATATCAAATTACCCCAACTCCATGGCATCAGAGAGGGGCAAAGCAAAAAAAAGAAATTACCTTTTTCTGGCCAGGCATGGTGACTCACATCTGTAATCCCAGAACTTTGGGAGGCCAAAGCGGGTGGATCACCTGAGGTCAAGAGCTGAAGACCAGCCCGGCCAACATGGTGAAAACCCATCTCTACTAAAAAAAAAAAAAAAAAAAAAAAAAAAAAAAAAGCAAAAATTAGCCAAGCATGGTGGCAAATGCCTGTAATCCCAGTTACTTGGGAGGCTGAGGCAGGAGAAACACTTGAACCCTAGAGGCAGAGGTTGCAGTGAGCTGAGATTGTGCCACTGCCCTCCAGCCTGGGCAACAGAGCAAGACTCTGTCTCAAAAAAAAAAAAAAAAAAAATATATATATATATATATGTATGTGTGTGTATATATATATGTGTGTGCGTGTATATATATATATATATATCTTTTCTTATTCAATTATCTCTTTGGTTAACAAATCTCCTTATTTCTAAATAATACTGTTTAACTTTTAACAAGAACTACAAGACAGATTTTTTTTTTTTTTTTTAGACAGAGTTTTGCTCTTGTTGCCCAGGCTGGAGTGCAGTGGCTCTACCTTGGCTCACTGCAACCTCTACCTCCCAGGTTCAAGCAATTCTCTTGCCTCAGCCTCCTGAATAGTTGGGATTACAGGCACGCACCACCACACCCAGCTAATTTCTTTGTATTTTTAGTAGAGATAGGATTTCATCATGTTGGCCAGGCTGGTCTCGAACTCCTGACCTCAGGTGATTCACCTGCCTCGGCCTCCCAAAGTGCAGGGATTAAAGCGTGAGCCACTGCACCCAGCCTAAAGCAGACTTTTTCACTATATCTGAGTGCGTCAGGATTTCCTTTAAACAGCATGCTTTTTTAAAAATGGTACCCTCAAAGTCTTATTAGTACCAAAAAAAAAACAAAACAAAACAAAACAAAAACAAGCCACTCATCACATGGAACTAGAAGCATTTTCCTCCTGGGGCTTATTGAAAAGAGCTTATTTTTGGACTGGGCCATCAACAACAACATACGACAAATGGAGAATGCCAGAGGGATTAGTGCTTTAGGGGGTCAGAAGATGCCCTTTTTTTTTTTTTTTTTTTTTTTTGAGGCGGAGTCTCGCTCTGCCGCCCAGGCTGGAGTGCAGTGGCCAGATCTCAGCTCACTGCAAGCTCCGCCTCCGGGTTCACGCCATTCTCCTGCCTCAGCCTCCCGAGTAGCTGGGACTACAGGCGCCCGCCACCTCGCCCGGCTAGTTTTTGTATTTTTAGTAGAGACGGGGTTTCACCGTGTTACCCAGGATGGTCTTGATCTCCTGACCTCGTGATCCGCCCGTCTCGGCCTCCCAAAGTGCTGGGATTACAGGCTTGAGCCACCGCGCCCGGCCAGAAGATGCCCTTTTTAAACATTACCTCTTCAAAACTGAAATAAGAAATTTGAATCAAAAAACAATTTTTTTGTCTTGTAGACAATAACACTGATGACTGAGGAGAAAATAACAGCTGAAGAAAATGACAGACTGCCACTTAAGAAAAAGAAATTATAAAAGGAAAAATAAGCTTGAAGACAAGGATATCAATTAAAAATACATTGAAATTGATCAAAGGAACATTGCATTTTACATGCTTATTTCCCATTGTCTCAAGAACTCACAGAGTGCTGTGGTGTTTGTAAAAATAAGACCTATATTCCTCCTGCACAAATGTACTCTGTGGTTTGTCACATGGACACAGCACCACTGAGCTTCTCTTTTTGATAAGTAAAGACTTATAAGGCAGTCCCTATATGTCACTTTGGGCACCTTTCTTTTCCTTTCTAAAGTTTTTTATTTTTCTCAGAAAATATGATAGGTATCCTCTTTGTTTAGTCCAATAACATTACTATAATGAAGTAAGGAATTGAAAACTTCGCAAATAAAGACCGATTTCTATTGCTTTCATAGTAAAAAGGCATAAAGGGGTCAGAATGCTAGGATTACAAATCCTTGACAAATTGTTTGATTTCCTATTTCTTACTGTGCAAAACGTTGGGGAATTTTGTCCAAGTTTATGTTCAAAATGGAAAAGAAACTAACCTAACGCTGGTTTTGTTTTGTTTCATCAAACAACAGAACCTGTCAGCTTCTAGTTCAAATCAGAAAATAGGGAAGTTGTACCCTCACCACTAACCTGTAAAATCTTACTCATGGTAATAAATGACGTGACTTGCCATTTTTAAAGGACAGTGAAAATTTGCCATCTGCAAAGAGGAACTAAGAGGCACACTTGGAAATTCAGGGACATACCAAGTGTTCGCAACAAAACAAACTGCATTCCCAGTGCAAAAGGTCTCTCCTCATCTTCTACGGACCTGCAGTGAAGGGAAAGAAGGAAATGTTTTTTAAATAGTAGCCCCAAGAAAATGAATGTCAAATCAAGTCAGCTTTGTGAAGAGCCAGGGACTAAAGAGATACCATGCCAAAATATTTAACTCACTATTATTTACTAACAATAGCCACATAAGATTGCTGGTGGCTAAATCACTGAATAAAGATCTTCCCAATGCAGACACCAAAGAAACTCTGACTAACTCCTAACTATTTCTACATAAATACTGGTGGAAGGTTAAAGGCTCTTGGCTGAAGAAGCTGAAATGCCTCTAACTGAGCTTCCAAAATCAGATCCTTTTTTTTTTTAATTATAGAATTTCATCCTAAATACTGTGGGAGTTTTTTGTTTTCATTTTTGTTTTTTTGCGTGTGTGCCTGCATCTTCCAGAGTGGTAGATGTGTACATTGAAAATTACTCCAATAATTCTTCCAAAACAGGAAGAAAAAAGAGTAACGAATAAAAGTATATTCAAAAAATGTATAAGAAACAAGTCAAACTTCAGAAGAAGCATAAGCCTTCCAACCACGTCTTTTTTTCTTTTTTAAAAACTTACACTCCAAGTTATTCCCATGTGGCAGGAAGATTGGAGTCTACCGGTTTTGTAATTAGCAAAGATTAAAGGGTTCCTTTTCTGAAATTTTAGGTTAGAAGCCAGCTGGCTATTTGCCATGTATGAACACTAAAGGAAAAAGTAGCCTATGGGTTATTTAATATCTCTTGAGGAATTAAGGTGCAAAGAATGAGATTATTTGAGTAAATTTATGAATGATTCATATGTCTTTTTAAATGCTACAATACCTTATCCTCTCCATCGCATACCCATGAGAGTATGGTATATAATGGGAACTTTCCCAAGACTAGTGCCCTTGTCACCTTTTCCCTAATTTCTTTATTTCTCATAGCAATTTGCAAAGTGCTGCACACAAGTTGTTATTCCATAAATATCTGCTGCTGGAAGAAATGAGTAAACAAATGAGTGGGCCTTTCATGCACCACTATCTGGCTGTCAAGGAACAGCTTTGCTTGGAAATGCCTGATTCAGCACCCAGTGGGAAAGAAGCCAGAATACGCCTGGTGCAGCCCACTGCCCTTGCTAAGCAATGACATCTCAGCAGGCGCTTCCTGCAAGGTGCCCAGCATTGTGGCATCTGAGGAGCCTCGAGGAAGAGTAAGAACTGACTCCCTTTCTTCACTCCTTCCCTGCACTGCACCCCCTAATGCCCCTGAAGCTGCCCAGACCCATGGGTGTGCTCTTCTGGCTTCACCAGTTCCTTTGTCCACTGCAGTCCTTACTGCAAATATCAACACACCGATGTGAATGCATCAGTGTGGCAGGCCTCCATAACAACTGTTTCAGTACTGGCTGAGTGGTTAAGTTAAATATTAAAAGCCAGTGCCCTTATACAAATGCTGGAATGTAACAAAAGCCCACCAAGAGTTTTGCCTAGGTCTTTCCTGGGACTTAAAGCATGACAAAACAATGAAGGAATTCTTAAGAGGATCCATTTAGGATTAAACAAGTTTTATTGGGGGTCTGCAAAAACTCCCTAGGCCTCCACAAACAAGTTTATTGGGGGTCTGAAGGAACTCCCCAAACCTCCGTGATTTAGCAGGCGATAAGATAAGGGTAATCACCTCAGCACCTGGACCCATTTAGATTAAGTAAACTTACTGAGACTCCAGAAGAAGGTCTTCAAGATTCAGACCTTGGTTATAGGTTAAAAGAAATTAATCACTTATGTCTTTAAATGAATGCACACTTACACATAGACAGAGAGCTTAGAATGTATATAAGCTCTAATAAACTTCGTAATTTTGAGTTGGTCTGGTGATAATTTCCAGGCCTTCTCCCTGTAACTGGTTACAGAAATAAAAACTCTCTTTCTTCCCAGTTCATCTGGATCTCATTATTGCACTGTGAAAAATAGCAGCCCAACCCTCATTTTGGTTCAGGAACATCAGTGCCAACATTTTTAATAGGAAAAAAGTAGCTTCTGTGTTCTCTTATCAACAAAAAATCCAAACAAGACATGGCAAAGAAAGCACAGCCTGAAAAACTAAAAAAAAAAAGCAAAGAGAGAGAGAGAGAAATCACATTTCCCAATATGCCCTTTTCTTGACTCAACTCTGAAATTTTGTATGATAGTGAAATTAATGAACTCAGCATTTCAAATTGCAAGCCCAGCATAAATCACCACTGATCCCGAAGGTAGTAACTATCTATAAGGTTGAAGATAATAGCCTTTGCTGTATGCACGATTTAGCAACTTTCCCAAATTACTCCTGCCCTCCTCTGGGGTCCAGCTTCTCATAGCTAACAGAGTGATGACTTTCAACTGCTGAAGTTGAACCTCATAGGGCAGAGACTTCAGGAATCAAAAACATCAAAAGAAGTTTCGTTATACATTAAGAATATAACCCAATTGAATAAAAGAACCTTCCAAAGTATGGAATGTTACAACCTTCCTTTCCCTTCCCAAAAGGGAAAAATCCCTCTTAAGTTCACCCGGCAAATATCTGAGCGTCCTCCTGCACATGCTAATTTTGCTTTGCTCTACGATTTACCACATAAGCCCCTTCTCTGGATTATGTGCTCTGGAAATTCTAAGTACAGAACCCACCCCGGAAGTTGAATGCTCTTCTCACCTAAGTGTTACTATGATGGCCGATGGTTGGGCACAAGCTGTGATGAAGGTGACTATGAAAAGAAAAACTAAGAATGGGATAAGGGTATTGCAGGTCCGTTTACATTTTCCAGACACAGCATAGCCATTCTCATTGAGATAAGTCTTGACAATAACCACACGGAGCTGACTGCGCTGTCCCACGGTGGGCGGAGTGATCACTTGTCGACTTTGGACACAGGTGCATTCTGTATAATTCCGTATCTAAGTGAGCAAAATAAAGATCAGTTGTGTGCCCCTCAAAAGCTAATGGGGCATAGGAATATTAAGACAAAGTTAAGTAAAAGCACTCTAAAATAGCTCGAATATTTTTTAAAACACAAAATATTTCATTGAAAGTAACTTCATCATTGATAACAGTAAGGATCTCAAGTGTGTGTCTAACAGAACCAAAGTCTGCTGGTCAAAATTGTTTAAACCTAAACTTTCCTAAGAAGCTTTCAACATTCAATACCATTCACATTCCGCAGACTCATTTTTGTCAACATTATATTCTGCCTCAATTGCTGTTAACTCTTGGGCTCTCCAAATAGAGAAGCCCCTCAAAAACCAGAATCAAACCTTATTTTTCTTTGTGCTCACAGAGCACCTAGCACAACTCTGGGCACACAGGGGGCCCTAAAGTAAACATCTATTAAATGCAGAGAATTCATAATGCAACCGTGATGACTTCAGCACCAATAATAGTAAACATCTCATTGGTGTTCCATTTTCTTTTCTTTTTCAACTTTTATTTTAGATTCAGGGGGTACATGTGCAGGTTTGTTACATGGGTCTATTGCGTGATGCTGAGGTTTGGTGTACAGATGATCCCATCACCCAAGTCATGAGCATAGTTCCCAACAGGTAGTTTTTCACACCTCCCTCCCCACCTCCCCCACTAGTAAGTCTCCAGTGTCTATTGTTTCCGTCTTTGTGTCCGTGAGTACCCAATGTTTAGCTCCCACTCTAAGTGAGAACATGTAGTGTTTGGTTTTCTGTTCCTGCATTAATTCACTTAGGATAATGGCCTCCAGCTGCATCCATGTTGCTGCCAAGGTCATGATTTTATTCTCTTTTATGGCTGTGCAGTACTCCATGGTGTATATCATCACATTTGCTTTATCAAATTCATCACCGATGAGCACCTAAGTCGATTCCATGTCTTTACTCTTGTGTATAGTGCTGTGATGAACATACAAGTGCATGTGTCTTTTTGGTAGAATGATTTGTTTTCTTTTGGATCCATACCCAGGAATGAGATTTGAGAAATCTCCGAACTGCTTTCCATAGTGGCTAAGTTAATGTACATTCTGATGCTTCCATTTTAAACATCTTCTTAGTCCCTATAATTAGCTGGTGCCCTACTCCCTACAGAAGAGCAACCAGCTCCATGGATGGAACTTGACTGCCACAGCCCCCATCCAGTACTGCTCCTGGACTCTGACAGAGTCACACTAAATGGACACCAGCTGAGCTGGCCTTCATTGCAACCTTGAATACCTGAAGCAGTGGTAAGAATAAGTATGGAGATGGGGCACTGTTTGGCTGCCATGCTCAAAAGACTGCTGGCATTTTTTAAAGGATGAGCACTCACTCTCAAGGAAGGACTTAGCCACCAGGAGAACAGATCTCACCCTTTCAACATGGCGACACAGTGGAGCTCACCAGTTATATGATGGGGAACAAACAACAGGAATTCTCAATTTATCAATGCAGTTTAAAACTCAGACATCATAAACAATATCCCTAAAACATTCAGTGGATGGTATAATCCCTTATCACCTGCACAGAACAAGCACATGCATTTTAACCTTTTAGTGAAAGCAACTTCCTACAATCTGTTCTTCACAGAGAATCAAACCGTGCTCAATAAGAAACTGAGTAGAGGCCAGGTGCTGTGGCTCAAGCCTATAATCCCAGCACTTTGGGAGGACGAGGCAGATGGATTACCTGAGGTTGGGAGTTCAAGACCAGCCTGACCAACATGAAGAAACCCCGTCTCTACTAAAAATACAAAATTAGCCAGGCGTGGTGGCACGTGCCTGTAATCCCAGCTATTAGGGAGGCTGAGGCAGGAGGATCGCTTGAACCTGGGAGGCGGAGGTTGCAGTGAGCTGAGATCATGCCATTGCACTCCAGCCTGGACAACAAGAGCGAAACTCCATCTCAAAAAAAAAAAAAAAAAAAAGAAAGAAAAAAGAAAGAAACTGAGTAAAATATGAAAACCTTCTCCCACAGTATTACAGCCCATTTATAATTTACAGGAAAGGGAATTCTCAAAATAGCCTATTCTTGAACTGTCAGAAATATCTTTACTTTGAAAGTTTTTTTTAAGCCTGAACTGAACTGATACTGTATGAAAAATGGCCATCGCCCATCTTCACAGACTCCAGTCAGGGGAGGTGCTTTCCTATTCTCTTCTATCAGCACCAAATGTGGTCATCTTGACCTTCAAATCCATCACAAGAGCCCTGTCAGAGAAACAAATGGCAGGCCCAGAGCTCAACCTTATCAAGTTTCACTGAGTTGGCACAGAATATAAAGTAGGAGAACGCTGATATGGAACCAAATCCCTGCACCCAAATGTTCCAGTCATCCCTGGAAAATAAAATAATAGCAATGCATAACTTTCTCTCCTCGAGGTTTTCGTCAGAGGTATTTTGTAAGTTACTTGGAGCCTCTTGAAAAGAAAGACTGAAGTCATTTCATATGAAATTCTTGCATATGAATTTCATCACATCCTTGTCACAGGATGTTGGACTAACAGAAGAGGAACTTGTGAAATATACTCACCCCAGTGCTAAGATTACCACTATTAACACAGCCAGCCAGACAAGGGTTAAAGTATGTAATTCCATCTGATCCACAGACTGGCTCATACTCGTGTATTTTACAGCCACAATTAACGTTGCAGCTTCCTGTCAGATTCCTATGGGGCATGGTGAGAGAAGGTCTAAGAGAGAAGAGAAGCAGGTCATGAGCAACACTTACCAAAATAAAACTCATAGGAAAGGTCTTGAAATTAATAATTTGTCCATTTTAGAGAAAATATTCTTCCCATTGAATCAAAGCCTTGATACCCTAAGTAGCCACCCTCAACAATTATTTTTGTGACAAAACATAAAGAAAAATGTTTCAACTTTCTGGCACTACAGATTCAATGCTTTTTATCAGATTACTGCCCCACCTCAATTTCACCCTCCCTCTTGGTGCTATGAACCTGGTCTCAACATCTAGGATCTGCAATTCTAACCCTAATGTAACTACTCACCCTGTAGGCATCAGGCTCTATATCTTAACAAATCTGTACCTCAATTTCTTTATAAAATGGAGGAAATGCTTTTTAGTATTGAATCAATAGCATCACTGTGAGCACATGATCACAGTTAAAAACCCATCTATCCCAGTTATTAATACATGTTCCTCTGACCAAAAACTTATATTCTAGACTAAATTATCAAAGAAAGGCATGAGACGCTAGAAAATCAAAATGAAGTATTTTCAAAGATGATTAGGAATCACATTGCTAGTTTGATTTAAACAACCAGAGAATAAAGATTAAGCAGTTCTTCACTCAGGATTGCCCAGATGTGGATCCACAATCAAATATGGTGGGTTTCTTTTCTTGAGATCATGGTGTCTGATACAAAGAAATGATACCATATGAAAAGCTTGAAGAAAATAAATTCAGCAACAAATATAGAGAGAAGGAAAGGCAGGTAAGGATATAGGCCTAGGAAAGAGAGTGTAAACAAACCGGTGGAAGAGCAGAGGAGCACGTGGGGGATCCACAGAAGATGGAAAGGGGCTCTGTACTGCTCGTACCCAGTGACCACTTTTGCTTTTGTGACCACCAGTTTGGTGTATCACTGATGAAATGTTGTTCCCAAGACTATATGAGTTAGCAGTGGCAGATCCTTCATCCAACCATCCATTTATCCATTATCTACCCATTCAACAAATATTTTGGAATGTCTGTTATGTACCAGGTCTTGTCTTTTTTAAAATAGATTTAGGGGGGGAAGTACAATTTTGTAATATGGATATACTGTGTAGTAGTGAAGTTTGGGTTTTTAGTGAACTCATCACCTGACTAATGTACATTGTACTCAATAGGTAATTTCTCACCCCTCAACTCCCCTCCCTCACCACAAAGACTTTTTTTTTTTTTTTTTTTTTTTTTTTTGAGGAGTCTCACTCTGTTACCCAGGCTGGAGAACAGTGGCGTGATCTCCGCTCATTGCAAATTCTGCCTCCCAGGTTCAAGCAATTTGCCTGCCTCAGCCTCCCGAGTAGCTGTGATTACAGGTGCCCGCCACCATGCCCGGCTAATTTTTGTATTTTTAGTACAGACGGGGTTTCACCATGTTGGCCAGGCTGGTCTCGAACTCCTAACCTCATGATCCACCCGCCTCGGCCTCCCAAAGTGCTAGGATTACAGGCGTGAGCCACTATGCTTGGCCAAGACTTATCTTTAATGACTATGCTAGTACCACTTATACAGTAGCGTAACCCATCACAACCATGTGTGTTAATCGGTGTTTGTTCAAAGGTTTGTTCAAAGGTTTTTTTCCTGTGGCTTCTTTCAAACTTTGATAATGAGTCCTTAAATTTTAATGGGGGAAACAAATTCAAAACAATATTAAAGTCTTATCAAGAAAGCCTTCTAACAAGGCAAATAAATTCTGTTTTACATTCATGTCACTCCACAGAAAAAAAATTATCACAAGACTCTAATAATCATTACATTCACAAACTTCTAGTGTCATACCATTTTGAAGTTTGTATATACTTTAAAAAAATATATTCTAGACTAGTGAGTCTCCACTGGGTCAATTTTGCCCCCCCCAGGGGACCTTTGGCAATGCTAGGAGACAATCTTGGTTCTCACAACTGAGGGGGTGCTACTGTCATCTAATGGGCCACTAGTTCCTATTGAGGTAGGAGATCAGCAGGACCTGCTTTTCTGAGTCCTGGTCAGAACCCTGCTGATCAAAACAGGGTGTAGCAAAGAAACTGACCAAAACCAGAAGGACCAAGATGGCAACCAAAGTGACCTCTAGTTGCCTTTATGGCTCATTATATGCTAATTATAATATATTTGCATGAGACACTCCCACCAGCACCATGGCAGTTTATAAATAATGCCACGGCAAATGGCTCAAAAGTTACCTTATATGGTTCTGGGAACTCTCTGACCCATTTCCAGAAAGCTTGTGAATAACCTGCCCCTTATTTTGTACATAATTAAAAGTGGGTATAAATATAGCCAGCCAGCAATCCACAAGTGCTTCTCTGGGCCATTTTGCTATACATTGCTGCTCTGATAAACTTGCTTTCTTTCACTGCCAGCTTACTCTCAAATTCTTTCCTGTGCAAAGCCAAGAACTCCCCCGAGCTGAGACCCGATTTTGAGGTTTTCCCGGCATCACTACAACACACAGGAAGGCCCCTACCACCTCCCATAATAAAGAATCATCTGGCCCAAATGTCAATAGTGCTGAGGATGAGATACCCTGTTCTAGACCAATTTTCACACTGTTCAAGGAGGCAAAAAGCTTTCCTGAGTTTGGGAAACAAGCACAGTCCCCGGTCACCTTTGGGTATGTTTGCTTTTCTTATGGGATCGTGGTGTCTGATACGAATAAATGCTACGAAATGAAAGGCTCTAAGAAAATCAATACATGCAACAAATATAAATAGCAATGAAAGGAAGTGGGCATTCCTGAAAAAGTTATTAGGAGAGAAGGTGATCATGGTACACACACAAAAAGCTGCTGACGTGGCTCATCCTTTACACTGTGCTGAAAATCATTTTTAAGAATAATGATGCTCTGTCTGATGGTCATTTACTCTCCAGAAAACAGACTGGATTCTAATAATAGCATCAATATTTAAACCTGAGTAACACTAAGCAGTCTCTCATTAGCCAGACGTGAACCCATCCTGAGAGCACGAAATGCACAAGGACCACTTACTGAAGGCTGCACTCATCCTTGTGCAGAGGGACTGTGCAGCTCCTTCCCAACAAACAAAAAGCATTTCTGGCAAGACATAAAATGTACAAGGGCTTCTTGCTGAAGGTAGTCCTCCGAATAAGAGGATTGTGTTAACTCAAGAATCAATGTAAGTGTTCATTCTGAGTGAGGCATGGGGCCTCGATAGCAAATACCTTATAACTGCATAGTCCACAATGTAAGCCTGAGAGTCACACATTACATCTTAATATAAAAATGATGGAATTACAGAGCTAGAGAGACGGAGGCATCTCTGAGATTATCTGGCAAACGTGCTAACTTTAAAGAACGGGAAACTGTAAGAGGTATCACGGCAAGCCTCACAATCACTGAGACCTCAAGAAAACCAGCTCTGGGGAGACAGCAAAAAAGAAAACAAGAAGTAAAAACAACAACCTTGTTATCCAATCTTTGTTAAATCAATCACTCAGGGATCGATGCTTATGTAAAGTAATATATAACAGCAAGACAAACGATTGTTAAACATAATTCAAACTATTTCTGCCATAGGGTCATTACAGCTAAGTATGTAAGAACACAGTAGCCCTCAAAAACCAC
Organism: Rhinopithecus roxellana; assembly: GCF_007565055.1. Taxonomy (NCBI): domain Eukaryota; kingdom Metazoa; phylum Chordata; class Mammalia; order Primates; family Cercopithecidae; genus Rhinopithecus; species Rhinopithecus roxellana. Next base: position 131,278,649 of record NC_044557.1, on the reverse strand, counting down.
AACCACACCCCACCAATTGTGTCCCATCACCCTGCCCCAAGACCTAAAGAACACTTGAACTTCCCCATCTAAACATACTTCTCCTACATACTTCTACTGGTCTCTAGAAACCAAAGAGAAGTCTCCTAACTTTCTTAAGGGACTTCTGACTCCTTTTGAGTTTTTCTCTATTAAAAGACGTAACAAGTAGAAATCCATACATACTATGTTCAAGCCATAAAAGAACATGATTCCCACAGCACAGAGAGAGAGAGAGAGAGAGAGAGAGAGAGAACCTCTTTAGCAAAATATACTAATAAACTAGAACAGTATCTTTCTTATAATTTCTTAATCTTCATCAATTTATCTCAGTCTTCAAGAAGACTTCAATGAGAATGCTTCTTTTCAACTCCACTTAAATTTTTGGCTTCATAATAGAACACTTCCTTGGCTATACAGAGCTACGCAACTTCAGGTTTACAAATATTATTATCGGCCGGGCGCGGTGGCTCAAGCCTGTAATCCCAGCACTTTGGGAGGCCGAGACGGGCGGATCACGAGGTCAGGAGATCGAGACCATCCTGGCTAACACGGTGAAACCCCGTTTCTACTAAAAAATACAGAAAATTAGCCGGGTGAGGTGGTGGGCGCCTGTAGTCCCAGCTACTCGGGAGGCTGAGGCAGGAGAATGGCATAAACCCGGGAGGCGGAGCTTGCAGTGAGCTGAGATCCGGCCACTGCACTCCAGCCTGGGCGACAGAGCGAAACTCCGTCTCAAAAGAAAAAAAAAAAAAAAAAAAATATTATTATCATCACCATAAGCATCATTATCATTTAAAACTAACATCAGCAGAACCCTATTTTTATTCCATGAATTGCACGCTGAGATCTCAACATAAGTTGTCTCATTCATTCCTCATGAGAATTGTCATTATTATTGCCATGCTTCCATCTTTCAGAGAAGGAAATTGAAGGTTTGAGGAGATAGGCACTGCCAAAGTCACACAAGTAGTAAGGGTCAGAAATGGATTTAAATCCGACTTTATCTTTCACCACAGCGTGCATCTGTAAGCCCCAACACTGGCAGGGAAGCTTTGTGTAACTGTCCCTCGTTTTACTTCCTCTAGCGCAGGTCTTCTGGGTGGCTTATTTCGCTTTCTTCTTCCTGGAGAAAGCTCTAATGTAGCTTTTCTGGTGCTCTGCTTTCAGTGTTCTTGAGTGTGAGTCAGAAAGAGCTGGGTTCAATTTCATATCCACAATTCTCAAGTGCTGTGAATTTCAGATTTTATATTTGTAAAACAGATATCAAAATGTCAGTACCACACAGTTGTTGTGGGGGATTAGGCGGGTGAATGTATGGCCAGTGTCCAGCATTGTGCCTGGGACATAACATGCACTAAGATATTGGTGTGCTATCTGTCCACACTTAACAGAAGCATGAATGAATAGCAGTAACACAATCACAAACATGAGGAGTGCAAAAGGCTACTGTGACATTTTTCCTTTCAAAAAGGATAGTTTTTAATTTACTCCTACAGAGAATGGTGGGAAAAGAATTAGATGGAGATCTAGTTTCAGGCCTGCCATTTAGTAGCTATGTGACCTTGGGCCAAATCTTTTCATCCATGGCTATTAAATACCCCTCCTGACTACACAAAGGAGAGCAAGAATAATCAACAAAGCCCAGTGTGTGACAGCATGTGTGCTAGCATAGGTTTGGAAGAGGACTATATTCACGGAAGGTTGTGATTATCGTGCCTAATTGTTATTTTTATTATTAAAGCTCCTTTCAGCTTTGTAGACAACAAATTTAAACCAGGTATAACTTGAAACTTACATGGAATAACCCACAATGTGTACAAACTATCTCTTTAAGTCCAAAACCATTTCAAATAAAATAATGTGTCACTTATATGGCTTTTCAAAATATCTTTATTTATTATTGAAGTAATACATACTCATCGTAGAAATTTGTTAAAATACACAAAGACAAAAAAAATTTAAACGTATGCATAGTGCTACCACCCAGAGATATCCACTTTTAATGCTTTTAGTATATTTTGTTCTGGTCTTTTTTCAATGTACATATAGATTAACATTAATAACATATTGCTACCAAGATTGTATGTAAAGTTTTAAATTCTATTTTTTCTCCTCCTAACATTACATTATATTATGTTATGTTAATAAGTTAATAGAACATATTTTAACATATGTATAGTCATAATATAACATATGTTAATATAAGGGTATAGAAAGGTAAACTTGGTCCTAAGTTTAATAATACTCAGTGGCATTTTTGAAATAAAAACTTACCATGTTTTAAGATATATACCTTACAGACTTCATGTTGATTTCTTTAGATCTTTGTTACAAAATTTCAAACTTGGCAGAAAGAAAATTTGCTTATACTTTATATCCCCTTGATACTCTTAAAACGAAGTAAAACAAATGTTGTTTGTGTCTCCAAATAGAGCCAACTAAAGATGAACTCATATATTTACATCTAGAAATGAACTCTAAGCCTATCAGTGAAAAGAGCTAGGATAATCCAAAAACATGTATATCTATGATCTTTTAAGCAAACTTCTTTTCCTTCTAATTCTTAGAAACTTCCATTAAAATTAGTAATACATATAATAAATGATTTTAATGGTGCTAAAATATTTAAACAATGGAGAAAAAACTCTTAAGCAGATTAAGCTACCCATTAGACACAGGCAAGGAGATGAATGGTTTGAATGATATAATTGGAGAATTTAGGAATGACCTGGCCAGGAACGCCAGTCAACCTGGGAGGGCTGGTCCACTATCTAAAGACACCATGTTGTCCTATGGTAAAATCCAGTGTGGTGAGGAGGAAGCTGTGTTGTGCCTATGGCAAAGGTCTGAATTAACAGACTGTATTTATTTAATTTCTACAGTCTGAATATGATGGGACAATAAAGCCATATTCAGAAAAGATACTTTAGAGAAATATTTTGGAGCTGGGTGGGACTGAGTGAATCATCCCATCCAACAGTCTCTGCTGAGAACAGAAAACTGAGAAAAATCTTCCTGGTCCTTTGGTAGTTCAAGAAATTACCCTTGGAAAAGTTTCAGCTCAGTAGCTCAAGTCACCAAACCAGATAATATAATAGATTTTGCTTTAAGTTCAAGAAGATGGTAACTGATAAATGAAAGATGGTCGTAGACAGTAAGTAAATACTAAGTGATTTATCAGCACATAGCACTGGTTAAAAAGTCTTTACACGGACCTCAGACTGAACCCCATTTTGAAAAATTATTTGAAGAAAAGGCAGAGTGAGGGGCAATAACTCACATTACACAATGTATTTATGTAAAGCATCACTTAACCAAAGTTTCATGGTCAATGCCAGCTCTTTCGGGTCCAAGGTGATTAGGACATACCTGTGTGAAGTACAGTCTGGCAGCCACAGAGACGAAGCAAAACACATTTCTTAATTAAAACTGGAGGAAAATTGTGGGTGCTGAGAAGGTAATTACTTGAGTTAGAAATGGGCCAGGATTTTGCTAGAGCTCTTAGGATCTTTCAAAATGAAAACTCATCAGATTTTTAAGTCTGAAGTTTCTATTTTATTTTATGAGGGTTAGAATATCTAACGTGAAATCTACCTCCTTAACAAAGTTTTAAGTGTACAATACAGTATTGTTGACTCTAGACATGATGTTGAACACCAGATCCCTAGAGCTTATTTACCTTGCTTGACTAAAACTGTATGGCTCCTGATTCCTGATTAGTAACGACCCATTTCCCAATCCCCCTAGCCTTGATGACCACCATTCTAACTCTTTGAGTCTATGAATACCTCATGTAAGTGAAATCTGTGACCAGCTTTTTTCGCTCAGCATGATGTCCTCAAGGTTCATCCATGTTGTTGTATATTGCAGAATTTCCTTCTTTTTTAAGGCTGAATAGTGTCCATTGTACATATATAGTCATGTGTCACTTAATGACAGGGACACATTCTGAGAAATACATCATCAGGTGATTTCACCGCTGTGCAAATGTTGTAGAATGCACTTACACAAACCTAAGTGGTCTAGCCTACTACACTCCTAGGCTCTACAGTATAGACTATGGCTCCCAGGCTACAAACCTGTACAGCGTGTTTGTGCACTGAATACTGTAGACAATTATAACACAATGGCAAGGAGTTGTATGTCTAAACACAGGAAAGGTACAATAAAAATAAAGTATAAAAAATAAAAAATGATACACCTGTATAGGGCATTTATCACGAATGGAGCTTGCAGGACTAGAAGTTTCTCTGTGTGAGTGAGTGCATGGTGAGTGAGTGGTGAGTGAATGTGAAGGCCTAGGACATGACCGTGCACTGCTATGGTCTTCATAAACACTGTACACTTAGGCTACACTAAACCCATTAAAAACCGCTGTTCTTTCTTCAATAATAAATGAATCTTAGCTTACTATAATTGTTTTACTTTATACACTTTGTAATTATTTTTTAGCTTTTGGTTCTTTTGTAATAGCACTTGGCTTAAAGCACATATTGAACTGTGGTACAAAAGTATTTTTTCTTCATATCCTTATTCTAAAAGCTATTTTTTTATTTTTTTTACTGTTTTAACCTTTTTGTTAAAAACTATGACACAAACACACACATTAGCCTACACCTACACAGGGTCAGGATCATCAGTAACACTGTCTTACACCCGCACCTCTTGTCCCAAGATCTTCAGGGTCCATAACATGCATGGAGCTGTCATCTCCTAAGAGAACAATGCCTTCTTTTAGAATACCTTTTGAAGGACCTGCCAGAGGCTGTTTCCCAGTTGACTTTTTTAATACGTAGAAAGAGTATGCACTAAAATAATGATTAAAAGTATAGTATAGTAAATGCATAAACCAATAAAAACAGATGCTTATTATCAAGTACTATGTACTCTACACAACTAGATGTGCTGTACTATTGCAGGACTGCCGGCACAGTAGGTTTCTTTATACTAGCATCACTCCAAACTTGTGAGCAATACATTGCACTTCGACCTTATGACTACAACATCATTAGGCAATAGGAATTTTTCTGCTCCATTACAATCTTACAGGATGACCATTGTATATGTGGCCCATCATTGACTGAGATGTTGTTATGTGATGCATGAACATACCACATTTTCTTTGTCCATTCACTTGTCTATAGACATTTAAGTTGTTTCCATATCTTGGCTATCAAATCTGAATTTTCTAAGAAAACCACTAATAACACATCAGATTCATTCTACAAAAAGGTCGTGATTACGTTTTGGCTTCACAGGAAAAGCTCATTCTCCTAAAACATCCCAACTCCATCCCAGGCACTTAGGTGATTCATGAGTACTTGATATTAATCAAAGAAGGGTCAGTCATTAAGTCCTTTTAATGTTAGAAAATTCACCATGCCTGTAAACCTGAAGCCCTTCACATAAACTTTAATGAATAGAACTGACTTATATAGAATGCTTTCTTCTTTGTATTTTTTCTTCTGTCAGAATAGTGTAATAATCAAAAGTATTGCAGCATTGCATCCAGAATCAAAGAAACTTCATTTCAAACCCTAGCTCAGCCATTTTCTAGCTGTGTGACTTCAAGCAAGTTATTTAACCTCTCTGAGACTTTATTCTCATTAAAATATCATTAAATAGTTATTATCAATTGCTTACTATTTATGCATTTTATCCCATTTTATCCTCCCTATAATCCTAAGAGATAAGTACTATAATTGATCACATCTTAATGTTGACGAAATTGAGGCACAGAAAGGTTAAAGAATTGGCCAAGTATCTTACTCAATCCTCACATTAATCCAACTAGATAGATACTATCTGTAGTCTCACCTTAAAAATGTAGAAACCAAGCCCAGAAAAGTCAAATAACTTGCCCATACCCAGACAGCCAGTATGTGGCAAGGCTAAGGTAAAAATCTAGACTGGCCGATGTGAGAGCCACAGAGCAAATGCTGTAGGCATGCAGAGCACGTAGCATGATGCCTGTAACTCAGCTGCTCTGAATATCAGAAAACCATGCAGTATTGAGAAGTAGATACATCCCCAATAGCTCATCCAGCAAGAAGGTTGTGTGTGCATGCAGTTGCGTACACGCATGAAATACACGATTTAAAACAGCACCTCAGTGAGGTGTTCAGAAAGAATGCAAACTCTGACATAAATCATCTAGATCTGATTCAGCTCCACTCCTTATTAAATGAGCCTGGATAAATCACTTAATTTCTCAGGTTCTTGAACTAAAACATAGACAATAACATAAACAGTACAGGGGTGTCGTAAGCATAAGACATGTGTAAGTGCCAATCACACTGAACCAAACATGTACCTTACAAAGACTCCTTTCTTCACTGCCACTCCCTTCGTCTTTCTCTTTACTGACTTGAAAGGGAAAAAAAGCCACATGCAAGTCTTAAAATCATGCAGAATGAGAAACAGTTTTTACTAGGCAGGCCAGCCACATACTGTTGAGCAGGTTGTACACTGAACAAGGGCACCCAGCCAAGGGAGCAAAGTTGAAATGTAGCTCACACCCTGCTTGAAGAAAGGATTCCATTTTTGTTCACAAAAGCTATCTGCTACTCTAAAAGTGGCACGCCTATGCAGCTGCACCACCCAGTAGTGTTTTCATTAAGTCATTCTAGACTATATTCCTAGGACTTGGGAAACCAGAAGAATTCTCCATGGAAACTAGGTTATTCTTTTGCTACAATTTATAAACTTCCTTTAAAGTCAGACTGCAAATACTAAAACAATTGGGTCCTTGCCACGGTCTCCAGCACTCTTAATCAGGTTACTTGTTCTGGATTGAATAAGTAAGAAAAGGTGTACCGTAATTAATGGATTCGATAATAAAGACGTAAATTTTTGTCGAGTTCATAAGAGTTGCAGCCTCACTGTATGAGTAATATCCCTGAACTGAGATAGGTGCCAGACATTCATTCATCTATTAAAGAAGAAAATGGAATTGCTCTGCATGATCTAGAAGGAAAGGGAGTAGAGATAAGAAACTAACTTTTTTCAGCATATTCAAAGTGCTAGATTCTGTGCTAGGAAATATGAGAACCTTCCCGATATCATTCTCATTATCAAAACTACAAATATTTGTTTAAAGTATTCACATGATTTAAGCTAAAGGTTGCCAGGCATGGTGGCTCACATCTGTAATCCCAGCACTTTGGGAGGCCGAGGCAGGCGGATCTCCTGAGGTCAGGAGTTCAAGACCAGCCTGGCCAACATGGTGAAACCCCATCTTTACTAAAAAATACAAAAATTAGCTGGGTATGTTGGTGGGTACCTGTAATCTCAGCTACTCAGGAAGCTGAGGCAGGGAGAATTGCTTGAACCCAGGGGGCGGAGGTTGCACTGAGCCGAGATTGTGCCACTGCACTTTAGCCTGGATGACAGAGCGAGATTCCGTCTCAAAAATAAAAAATAAAAAAAAGGTAATGGTTGAGGATGGGAGGAGGAGACACTGACTTCTCTTTCTCTTTTTTTTTTTTTTTAACCCTTCTGCGTTACTTTAATGTTTTCAACCAGATGTATGAGTAATTACACTGGTAACCAGGAGAGATGAACTTTAAGTATGCTTGTAACCGGGAAAGACTGACATCATCACCAGTTTTAAATATGAGAAACCCAAGACTCAACAAATATTATGTAATTTTTTTTGCAAGGTCACACAGTTAGACAATGATGGAGCCAGTACTTGCCTTTGAAAACAATACTGTGTGAGACAAATGAGTTTGAGGGGATGGAAGAAAGAAGTTCAGAAAGTTCACTCTTCATAACTTCATCTGTAACTAACATGGGCCATTCAGGGGTCTGCTAAGAAAAACAAGACTGGGGCATGATAAAGGACTTGAAGAAATGGGTTCAAATATAAAAACAGAGCCACCATCATGGGCATGAGAAGGAAAGCTGACTGAGATGAAGTAAATGGATTGCTCAGCAAAGATGAGGGCCTGCTAAGATTGGAACTCATAAATTTGTAATGGAGCCAATCAGCACAATTATATAATTTTTCCCAGTAGTGGTGGGCAAGCCCAGCCGCAGTTGATTCAAGATGGATGAGGCAGGTGTGGTGTTAAGCCGGGGTTTTAAGAATCTTAAGGAGACTTGCTGTTTAAAAGCAGGTAAGACATGGACTGTGCCTTCCGTTCCCTTCTGAGAACACACTTGAAATAAAAGTAGAGTAGGGTTAAAAGGAAAGCGTGACACCAAACTTCACAAAAATGGCAAGTAGATAGGCATGGGTTTATGTGAAACAGGCAGAGGCTGCCTTGGAGGAATAGGAGCCAGCCTGCCCGATCAAATCTCCACGGGTTCTGAGCTCAAAGTGAGCAGATGCAACAGAGGGCAAAAGTGAGTTGAGGAGAAACCACTGTGGGCCTCCCTGGAGCTCTAAGGAAGAGAAAATTGCATCAGTGAGCCCTTCCATTCTCATTTATCCGTTCCCTCCCATCTCCAATTTATGGCCCAGAAATTCTTCAGGAAGTGCTTCTCTAAGGAAACTGAAAGAAATGTAAAAAGCTAAACTTCTACTCTAGATGTTGACAACTCTGAATAAAATCCCCTCATTCTTGTCTTTGAGGTAGAGGGAGAGGAAAGACACCATCTGAGATATGCTAGGCTGAGTATTGTCACCTGCAAAGCCCAGAATAAACAAATACAAAAATTGATTCTTTAAAACAAAATGATAAAATGCAAGGCACGAAAACAAAGTAAAAAAAAAAAAAAAAGGTTATAATTGTATGTGCAGAGAGATCTGAGAAGACATTATTCCATAAAACAACACCAGAATGCTATGAAAAGGGAACACTCAGAATACAGCAAAGAAAAAAAAAATCCTCAAAATAAAAAATGTACATAAAGACAGAAAACAAGGCTTAAAAAAATCTCTCAGAGCAAAAGACAAAAGCATGCAATATGAGAGAATAAATCAAAATTAAACCCACAGGCAACCAGTCCATACGTTCCAACATCTGATTAGCAGGAGTAGTATAGAACACAGGAAAAAGAGAAAAAGAGTTTAAAAAAAAAAAAAAAAAGACATGTGTTGCATTAAAAGGGTTCAGAAAGTGCCTAGTACAATGAATGAACAAAGCCCTGTGCCGAGGCACCCATTCATTCATTCATTCATTCATTCACACAACAAATATCATACATGTTTTAGACAGTAAGGATGCAACTGTTATACAGATAGCTGGACCGGGCATGGTGGCTCACACCTATAATCCCAGCTACTCAGGAGGCTGAGGCAGGAGAATCACTTGAACCCGGCAGTTGGAGGTTGCAGGGTTGCAGTGAGCCAAGATTGTGCCACTGCACTCCTGCCTGGGTGACGCAGCTATATTCTGTTTCAAAAAAATTATATATATATATATTTATATACACAGCTCTACAAACTGTGCCCAAGGAGCTCATATTTTAGACAGAGGGGACAAAAGCAAAGCAAATCATTAAATGAGATCATTTCAGGTAATGTTAAGTGCCATGAGGAAACCAGGGAGAAATAATGTAATCAAGAGTGGGGGAACAGTGGGCTCCCCTAGATTGGGCAGAGATGGAAAGCCCCTCTGAGAAAGTGGCATTGGGATTATAAGAAGTCTCCAGCCATGACAAAATCTGAAGGTAAAGCATTCCTTATGAAATTTCACAACACCTTGAAAAAAAGTATTCTGAAAACTTCCAAATAAAGTTAGCCACAGAGAAATGAGAACTAAGGCTGAAATTACGTTTCTTATCAGCAACAGAAAATGCTAGATGACAAATAAAGCAATGGTTTCAAAGTCCCCAGAAAGATACTTTTTTAATTTTTACTCGTTTGTTTTAATTCATTTTTTTAAACATATTTTAGGTTCAGGGGTACATGTGCAAGTTTGTTATATAGGTAAATTTTGTGTTAAGGGGTTTGGGTGGACAGATCATTTCATCACTCAGGTAATCAGCATAGTACTCAATGGGCAGTTTTTCGATCCTCTCCCTCCTCCCACCCTCTGGTGTTAGGCCCCAGTGTCCATTGTTCCCTTCTTTGTGTCCATGTGTACTCAATGTTTAGCTTCCACTTACAAGTGAGAACATGCGCTATTTGGTTTTCTGTTCCTATGTTAGTTTGCTTAGGATAATGGCCACCAGCTCCATCCATGTTGCTGCAAAGGACATGGTCTCATTCTTTTTTATGGCTGCATAGTATTCCATGGTGTATATGTACCACATTTTCTTTATGTAGTCTCTCATTGACGACCATTTCGATTGATTCCATGTGTTCACTATTGTGAATCATACTGCAATGAACATATGTGTGCATGTGTCTTTATGGTACAATGATTCATATTCCTTTGGATATATAACCAGTAATGAGATTGCTGGGTTGATGGTAATTCTGTTTTAAGTTCTTTGAGAAACCATCGAACTGCTTTCTACAATGGCTAAACTAATTTACACTCCCACCAGCAGTGTATAAGCATTTCCTTTTCTCCACAACCTTGTCAGCGTCTGGTATTTTATTACTTTTTAATAATAGCCATTCTGACTGATGTGAGATGGCATCTCACTGTGGATTTGATTTGCATTTCTCCGGTGACTAGTGATGTTGAGCATTTTTTCATATGCTTGTTGGCTGTGTATAGTCTTCTTTTGAAAAGTACCTTCTCATGTCCTTTGCCCACTTTTTAATGGGGTTGATAATTTTTTAACCTAGAATTCTATGCCTGCTTAAACTACCACTAAAGAACAAAGACGCTTTAATATGCTCACAGGCTCAGAAAGACTTCCTTCCCATGTACCCTTTCCCCGGAAGTTATCTAAGGTTTTTTCTGGCAAAATGAGGACTTACCAAATAAATAAACAAACAAACACTAGTGGATACAACTGAGGAAACTTCTGAAAGGAGGACCCAGGGTGTAAGTTATGTCAACTGAGCAAGCAGTCCAAAGTGAAGCAGGAGGATGGAGTTCAGGGAAACAGGAAGATTCAGTAAAACAAAGCATGATTGAGAACTTAGAAAAACATACGGGCATGATCAAGGCAAGTAGCAAGAGAAAGAAGAGGCTCTTAGACCTCAAGGACAGGTCTACAAGAAATATATAATACAAGGACAGGTCCTCAAGGACAGGAAATACAAGAAAGATATGGTCCAACTATGACACCATTTTAAGCAAATTCCCATCCCTTCTCTACTTAGGTAACTGCTCCTTCCCTTATACTCCCTGTTTTCTGGAGAAAATGAACCAAAGGCTCTGGCTTAAAAGCACCACACATAAAGGAGAAGTTCAGTGAGATGCTAGAATGATGATAGGGAACTTAGGTAAAAGCCTGAAAAATGAACAGTGAGGACCCAGGCCCATTCCCCCGACTCTCAGCTCTAGGATGCCAGCAGCAAGGCTTACAACCCTGTAGTCCTCCCCAGCAGGGCCCCAGCAGGAGAGAAAGGAGCATCTGTCTCTTGAGGAACTGAAGCACCTCAGAGGTAAGCCCTTGGGTCCTGACACTGCAGCACACTGATGAAAACTCCAGTTGCATCCACCTTCCACAGCGAGACCTACCAGATAACAAGACCTACCCTCATACACACACAGCAACTGCTCAGCTTTTTAAGTTCTCATTCTTCAATACCAAGAGCACGCTAAGGATCACCAGAAATTTGAACAGAACTGCTAACACAATCAAGACAGCAAAATAAACAGAAAGTAGGCACTCATAGGACACAGAGACAAATTAGGAAAGAAAAGGAAATCTAAATAATGTTGGAAAAGTAAGACAAAATATTCCACTCATGAAGCAAGATGGTTAGAAACAAGGGACAATCTGAAATCAAGCAAGAATTTTGAAATTAAAAATATGATAGACTGAGTGAGGTGGCTCACGCCTGTAATCCCAGCATTTTGGGAGGCCAAGGTGGGCAGACTGCTTGAGCTCAGAAGTTCAAGATCAGCATGGGCAACATAGAGTGACCACATCTCTACAAAAAATTATCCCAGTGTAGTGGTGGACACCTGTAGTCCCAGCTACTCAGGTGGATGAGGGGGAAGGATCACTTGAGTCCAGGAGGCAGAGATTGCAGTGAGCCATGATCATGCCACTGCACTCCAGCCTGAGTGACAGAGCAAGATCCTATTTCAAAAAAATAAAAATGACAGCCAAAATAAAGAATTCAACAGAGGACTTAGAAGATAAAATGCAAGAAATCTTTTTAAAAAGTAGAACAGAAAAGGACATATGAAATGATGATAAATAATGAGTAAAGGAGGACATGAGAGTAATTTGGCTGTGACACCTGCCACCACATTGATTGTCAGGGTTGATTCAGCTGATCTGGCTGAATAGACGGGTGTCCCCTGCCTCCCTCACCGCTCCACCTGTGTCCCTCCTGAAGCTGCACACTTGGTCAAAGAGGACAACCTTCTCTGATAGAGGAGGATCATTCTTTGGTCAAAGGCATACAAAAAGTTGCCAGTACCTCCAAACAAGAATAAGAACAGGAGAGATCAATGAAGGGGAGAAAGAAAAAAATGGCAAGGAGAAAAAAGAAATTAAAGTTTAAAAACAGACCTGTAAAATATAGTCTCCAGTCAGAAAGAGCTCACCACGTGCCTAGCAAAAAATCAAAATGATCCATCTCAAAACACACCATAGTGAAATTCTGAAATACTAGTAATAAAAGGAAACTCCCAGGAAGGAAAAATACATCTCCTACAAAGCATTGGGAAAAAGAAAAGCCAGACTTCCAACAAGAGCATTAGAAATTAGATGACAATGGGGCAAAAACTTCAAAACTCTGAGTAAAAATGACTCATCCAAAATTTCAGCCAACTTGACAATCAAATGTAACAGTGTATATGTGTGTGTATATGTCTATATATAATATTTATCAATGTATATAATAAAAAGTCTCCCAAAAAAACAAAGTTACAGCCTATACAGTCTTTTTGTAGCTACTGGAGGATGTGCTCCATCAAAATGAGGGAGTAAATCAAAAAAGAGGACTCCACAGAGTCCAAAAAAACAAAGGATCAATACAGAGAGAGGCAAAGAAATTCTCAGGATGACAGCCGGGCAGCCAGCCCAGAAACATTGTGTCCAGATGAGAGTAGGGGGACTGTGGGCCCTGCATAGATGACTCCAAGAAGTGGGCAGATGGAACCATGAGCTCATCAAATAGGTGGAAGGTCATGTTGAGATATTTTTTGAGCTCTCAGAGGGTGTGGGAAACTAGATGCAGATTCAAAGAAAACAAAGTAAATGAAATAAAGTAATTATTAATTCCAGGAAAATCAGTGTTACACAAATAAGGAAATCTAATCACGATACTGTAAACCAAAAATAAAATTCTAAGGCCCCCCAACCAACTGAAAGGACTTCCTCCTCAGCCAGGGCTCTTTTAAAATTTAACCTGAGATACCAGTTCAGACCAGGATGGGAAGTAGGGAATCTGGCATGCTTCATTATACCTCTCCAACATTAACATCAACACAGACTTGAAGTCTGATAAGAAACATTTCAGTCTATTCTCTCTGAAGCCTGCTTCTGGAAGGCTTCCTCTGCAAATAAGAACTTGGGTTCCCACAGTCCTTCATCTCGGCCCAGACATTCCCTCCTATGGATCCCAGGTCTTCAGATAAACTCAACCAATTGTCATCCAGGAAATTTTTTAATCTACCTATAAGCTGGAGGCCCCTGCTTCGAGTTGTCCCACTTTTTTGGACCAAACCAATGTACTTCTTAAATGTATTTGATTGAAGTCTCATGTCTCCCTAAAATGTATAAAACCAAGCTGTACCCCGACCTCCTTGGGCACATGTTCTCAGGACCTCCTGAGGGCTGTGTCCCAGGCCACGGTCATTCATATTTGGCTCAGAATAAATCTCTTCAAATATTTTACAGAGTTTGACTCTTTTCATTGACAATACATATGTCATAAATTTAACATGAAAATACCAAAAAAGGATTTGATCACAATTTGTAAAGGTAAAGTGAAGCTCCTCATTTGCCAAGCTAGGAAGTCACAAATAATACCTTAGTTTGATTAATTTATATAGTATTTCTGAAAAGTACCGAGATACATTGCAGAAGAAACAGCTAAAAAGAATTTAAAATTATTGCCCCTGCAAATCAGAGTTAGTCATAAGACTGCTGGGTTTTTGTTATGAACTTTTTAATTCTATTTATGTTCTCTAATTTTAATAAAAACTAATTTGATAGAAATAGAAATTATTCTTAATTTATTAGTGATGACTAATGACAAGAGCTAGCCTTCAGTGCCTCACTTTAGCTGAGAGTTTTACACATGTTACATACATAACCCTTGCCCACAACTTTCTAAGATTGCTGCTAACATTACCCCAATTTACAGAGGTAGATATTGAGGTTTAGCGTTAAGCAACCAGCCAAGCAGAGTCAAGATCCAAATTCTAATTCCACTCCAGAACCTGAGTTCTCATTCTATACTGCTTGTCCATTTTTAAAGATTTTGTTGTTTATGCCATCCTATTAGGCACTATCAAGAAGCCACATACCCAGTACACGCATCTTACACATACACACACTGATGTCTTCTGGTAGAAAAATAACCCCCAGGACAAAAGATGGCACAGTATTCTGTAATCTAAATAAACTCTGATTTGTTATTCCTTCTCCTCACCCCCAAACATTCTAAATTGGCTAGATGAAATCAAAGCTTTTGTTATTCAAATGCAAAGTGGAACATTTTATAACATAAAACTCCACTGAGAAACAAAAGGAAACAGAAGTGTTTCTTGGCACCAAGCACCAAAACTTGGACAATGAAGCTCTGTTAAATGAGCAGATCCTAACAAAAATACATGTAGTTAAGAAGTAAAGGTTGACTGGGCACAGTGGCTCACACCTGTAATCCCAGCACTTAGGGAAGTTGGGGCGGGAGGATCATTTGAGCTCAGGAGTTTGAGACCAGCGTGGGCAACAAAGTAAGACCTCGTCTCTGCAAAAAATACAAAAAATTAGCCAGACATGGTAGTGCATGCCTGGAGACCCTCTTTACTCGGGAGACTGAGGATAGAGGATCCCTGGAACCTGGGAGGTTGAGGCTGCAGTGAGCCATGAGTACTCCAGTCTCGGGGACATTGCACTCCAGTCTCGGGGACAGAGAGAGACTCTGTTTCAAAAAGAAAAGAAATAAAAGTTAAGGTTTTCATAACTCTCACAGAAGAGCTTTCCACCTTCTTTTGGTGAGACTGTGGGGAAAACAGCACTCATATCCATTGCTGGTGAGGGCAAAAATTGGTACAATACCTGTGGAGGTAATTTGGTACTATTTATTCAATCTCACTTCTGAGAATTTATCCTGCACATACAGAGCACACAAGAGAAGTGATAAATTCCTTGAAGTTATTTATTGCAGCATTGCTTTTAACAACTAAAAATTAACTGGGCATGGTGCCATGTGTCCATAATCCCAGCTATCTGGGAGGCTGAGACAGCAGGCTCACTTGTGACCAGGAGTTCGAGACCGGTCTGGGCAACATAGTGAGACCATGTCTATAAATACATAGAAAAATAAATAAATAAATACATACATACATACATACAATTAAAGATTAGGAACAACCCAGTGCCCATCAAATGGGGGCAGGTTAAATACAAAGTGGAATACAATGGAATGCTATGCAGTGGTTAAAGGTAGTGCTTATGGGCACAGACACTGTAGCCAGATTGCTTGTGGTTAAGTCTTGGGTTCTGGGCAGTGCCACACTGGAGGCAGCCACCCTGGATGACAAGATTCTACTGTGAAATTCTAAGGGATTTTGTCAATTGTTGGTTTAACACAACTATTTTTAAAAATTAAATGATATAAACATGTAATCAAATGATATTAAAGACAAGGATAATAAATACGTAAAATTCATCACCTTCTAATTATTTTATTATTATCTATGCTCTTGCCTAGGCCATTTAAGTCTATTCTACCTGTATGATAGAAACATTATACAATGGTGTGTGACTGAGAACCTCCTCCCAACTCGGTGTTCAGGGTCGACAAGCTGATGACATGAAATCATCCACAGGGGTGTATTTACATCTCAGAATTGACAAATGCTACAAATCAAGGCTTTTGTTTACTTTTTACTTTTTGTATAAATGAATTACCACTATGTTGCCCAGGCTGGTCTTGAACTCCTGGTCTCAAGTTATCCTCCTGCCTCAGCCTCCCCCAAGTGCTGGGGTTACAGGTCTGGGCCACAGCACCGGCCATGAGCCTTTTTTAGAGAGCCATTTAAACATTTGTCAGCAGTCCACTGGTTACATGTGATCGGTACCTCCGTTTTGCTATCTGTAAACTCAGGATGATAACAGCACCTATTTGATAGGGTTATTGAGAGGATTCATGGATTAACATATGTCAAGCACTTAAGAGCATGCTCAGCCTGCAATACAGTCATGGTAAAGGGGAGCTATGCTTCAGATTGTTACTACCAATACAGAAAGATCTCCAAGCTATATTGTTCCATTTTTAAAAAGCTCAGCAAAGCATGTATGAATGCTCTACTTTAGATACAAAAGAGGGACAATTGAAAATACATATCCACAGCGTCTTCAATAAAGAAGCCTTGGAAGGATATGCAAAAAATGAATGAAAGGGGTTACCTGTTTCATCTTCGGTTGGAGGAATGGGAAGAGCTAGGTGGATGGAGGACTTGAGTAAGAGCAAGAGGTTTCATCGTACCTTGTATTTCCATTGAATTTTATGTTTTTGAGCTACAGAAACATTCCCCATTCAAAACATTACAATAAAAACTGAACAATTTTCATTAATCCAATAAGCATTTCATCCTCATCTGATGTAATTAAAATGCTATGAAAGTCCCTCTGTGAGGGTCAGAAGGGGCAGAGGAAGACAAGACCCTGGCTTCTGCTCTGCAGGAGTGCATGCTCCACTTGGAGAGGCAGAGCACACAGAGAACACACAGGGAGAACAGCTTGGAGGGAGGGGTGTGAGTCTGACTGCAGATGCACAAACACCATGGGGCTTTGCACCTCCATCGTGCAGATACAACGCAGCTCTTAAGAGGTACTTACCCTGTTGTATAAGGGATGTTTATGCCCCCTAGATTAATGCTTTCACATCCAACAATAAATAGGGTTGAAAAACACAGTAAAGACACACCACTGCAGATCATTGCTAGTTTTGCAGATTCTCTGGCACCAAGTTTCAATTTTTTGATAATGTAGCCTCCGAGGACAATACCAACACCAGCACTGGGAACGATAATAACCCCTGGGGAAAAGAGAAGGAGAAGATTAATTTGAACTCATGTACACTATTATTCATCTTATCTATTCTGTCTCCTGCTCAGTAGTACTAAGGTAAAGAATCAAAAATTACTGTAATCAATACATCTTCATTGTGTGTGATTTTATAGTATAATATTATTTACAACACATACAATCAACAATAGACTCACATCCAGATTTCAATAAAAACTTTTATACAGCAATAAAATAAAGACAAGCAACCCATTACAAAAGTGAGTAAAACTTGAGTAAGTTCTTCACCAAAGACAAAATCCAGACAAACAATAAACACGTGAAAGGGGGGTCAACCTCATTACACAGAAGGAAATACAGATGATGCACCTAACATAGAAATGATAAATACTCAGGTGACAGGTACCCTAAATACCCCAATTTGATCATTACGCATTCTATGCATGTCACAACATTCCACGTGTACCTCATAAATAAGTATGAATGTAATGTATAAAATAATTTTTTTAATTTGAAAGCCACAGTGAAATACCACTACACACCAATCATGTTGGTGAAAATTGTAAAGTCTAACAATACCACACGTTAAAGATGTAACGTAATGGGAACTCTCAACACATTGGCAGGATGTAAATCTCAACACTCACTTTGAAAAACAGTTTGGCATTATCTGGTAGAGTTGAAGATATACACACCCTGTGGCAATCAATTCCATTCTTGGATCTATACCCTGAAAAAACTTGTGCTCGTGGGTACCAGAAGAAGTGGACAAGATATTTGAAGCACTGTAATAGTAAAAAACTGGAAATAAACCAAATGTCCATTAATAAATATATCATGTATAGTATATCTATATAAAGGAGTGCTTCTATACACTCATTAAATGGAAAGAAACGTAGCTGCACACAGCTTTGTGTGATGAATTATACAAAGACAATGATGAACAGAAGGAACCAAATGCAACAGAATGCACATGACATGACTACGTTGGTATGAAGTTCAACAACTTGTAAAACTAAACAGCATTGTCTGGGAATGCACAAACAGGTAGTACAACTGTGAAGAAAAACCAGGAGTAATTAACACAAAAGCCAAGATAGTATAGGGATTCATGGTATCAGGAAGGGATGCAGGAGGTTCCTCTGGTGCTGAAAATACTTCATGCCATGACCTGGGTAATAGTTACTGCTGTGGTCTGAATGTCTGTGTCCCCAAAAAATTCACATGATGAAATCCTAATCCCCAAGGTGATTAGGAGGTGGGATCTTTGGAAGGTGATTAGGTCACAAGAGTGGG
This sequence comes from Rhinopithecus roxellana, assembly GCF_007565055.1. Lineage (NCBI taxonomy): Eukaryota > Metazoa > Chordata > Mammalia > Primates > Cercopithecidae > Rhinopithecus > Rhinopithecus roxellana. Next base: position 131,260,103 of record NC_044557.1, on the reverse strand, counting down.
AGGCCTGATGAATGGGATTCGTGCCATTATAAAAGAGGCCTGAAAGAGCTACCTCACCTTTCCATGTGAAGTTACATGGTGGGAGGTCACATGTGAGAAGACAGCCTTCTATGAGAAATTGGGCCCTCCTTCACCACACGGGGCCAGGGCCTTGTTGTTGGACTTCCCAACCTCCAGAACTGTGAGAAACAAATTTCTGTTGTTTAGCATCCACCCAGTCTATGGTAATTTTGTTACAGCTACCTGAATGAACTAAGACAGTTACACTGTGTTCACTTTATAATTATTTCTAAATTATGTTTAATGTACTTCTGGGTAAGTTATTTTTCACTGTAAAAAAATAAATTGGCCAGATGCAGTGGCTCACACCTGTAATCCCAGCACTTTGGGAGGCCGAGGCTGGCAGATCAGTTGAGGTCAGGAGTTTGAGACCAGCCTGGCTAACATGGCAAAACCATGTCTCTATTAAAAATACAAAAATTAGCCAGCGTTGGTGGTGCACGCCTGTAATCCCAGCTACTCAGGAGGCTGAGACAGGAGAATCGCTTGATTGAACCCTGGAGGCAGAGGTTGCAGTAAGCCAAGATCGTGCCGCTGCATTCCAGCCTGGGTGACAGAGTGAGACTCCATCTCAAAAAAATAAAATAAAATAAAGAAATAATCATGGTGCCTGCCCCCAAGAACCTTACAATCTGAAAGAGAAACAAACAACTTAATAGAAATTAGAATACAATAAAATAATTATACGAAGTGCAGGGAGAGAGTCTTCCCTGAATGAAATCGGGGAGGGTTTCACACAAGTGGCAATATTTGAGTTGACTCTCAATAAATGAGACAGAATCTGCCCAAAGGACCAGCACAAAGACTATCCTATACAAAGAAAATATCTGCACAAAGAAAATACATGCACAGAGGCATGAAATAATGAAATTGAGGATTCAATGCAATACAAAATATTGAGTATGGAAAGGAAGCAGCTGGGAGGTGGAAAGACCTGGAGAAGAGATTTAGGGAAAACGGAGACCATGAAAGACCATGGAAAGGAGCTCAGGTTGTATTTCTGATAATGGAGGCCGCTGAAGAATTCTGAGCTGCGGTTGACAGGATGGAAGCTGTGTATTACAAAGATCAATCTTGAAACGACATGCAAGACAGCTTAGATGGGGTCAAAACTCAAGTCAGAGAAGTGGTCAGGGGGATGACTGTAAAGGTCCTTGTGAGCCACAGTAGGGCCCTACAAAGATGGCCCAATAAATTAGATAAGGACAGGGAGAGAGTAAGGATGACTGCATGACACCAGATGAAGGAAGAAATCTGGAATATGAGGAGGAAATGTGTGAGCAGAGCAGCTCAATGGCCCCCATTGTAGACTTGTTGATTGTGAAGGGCCTGAGGAACAATCAGGTGAAATGCCTCACCCAGTGTGTCTGTGGGCTGCAAGATCAACAAATAGCTGGCTGGGAGATTTATAGCCAGGAGATGAATTCATGGCATAAATAAGATGCTCCAACAAGATGGTGCAGAGTAAGAAAACAAAAGGGCCAAAACTAACATCCAACATCCAGAAGAGTGCCAATGGTAATGGGGTATCATAAAAAGGTGAGCCCATATAGCAAGTTGAAAATGAACAGCTACAGAGGCCGGAGGAAATGTGGGAAACAAAAATGTCAGAAGTCGGAAAAACTTGAATTTTGGATTCAGAAAGACTGGAGTTCAAATCCTCACTCCATTTTTTGTAGCCATGTAATCATGCAGGCTTCCTAAACCTTCTAACTCAGGGTTTTTTGCCTCATCATGGAGATGTATTCCTTTTACCTTAGCCTTAGAATGAAGATGACAGGAACTATCTGTAAGTAGACATAGTACATAGTATTTGGTACATAATATAAATTGTAGCTATTAATTAGCAAAGCAAGATGGTGGGTGCCTGTAATCCCAGCTACTTGGTAAGCTGAGGCAGGAGAATGGCTTGAACCCAGGAGGCAGAGGTTGCAGTGAGCCAAGATGCGCCATTGCACTCCAGACTGGGCAAAAAGGTGAGACTCTGTTTCCAAAAAAAAAAAATTGTAGTTATTACCATTACAACTGTGCCATAGAAAACCAAGGAGAGAGAACAGGCATGGTGGCTCATGCCTATAATTCCAACACTTTGGGAGACTGAGGCAGGCAGATGATTTGAGGTCAGGAGTTCGAGACCAGCCTGACCAACATGAAGAAACCCCGCTCTACTAAAAATACAAAAATCAGTGGGGCTTGGTGGTGAATGCCTGTAATCTCAGTTACTCTGGAGACTGAGGCAGGAGAATTATTGCTTGATCCCAAAAGGCAGAGGTTGCAGTGAGCTGAGACTGCACCATGGCACTCCAGCCTGGGTGACACAGTGAGACTCCATCCCAAAAAACAAAAGAAAAAAGAAAAGAAAAGAAAACCAAGAAACGAAGGAGAGGGTTTCAAGGAGAAAATAGACAACAGTATCAAGTGCATTAGAGAAGTCCAGTAAGAAACACTAAAGTGAGACAATGTGTCACTGGACCTCTGACAAGAGCAATTTTAAGAGTGTCATGCAAGTGGAAACCAGACTGTGATGGGCTGAGTAGTCAGTCATGAGGCCCTAGAGTTTGGGAAATCCAGTCAGCTCTTTCTAGAACTTTGCATGTAAAAGGAAGAAGGGATATGGGTCCAGAATTAGACTGGGACCAAGGTAGGGTTGGGGTTTGGAGGGTTGTATCTGTTTGCTAGGATGCAGAGAGGACTTAAGCATATTTATATACTGAGGAAAATAAACTAAAAAGAGAATGAATGGTTGAATGTGGAGGGGAAAGTTCAGCTAATGACAATGCAAGATCCTTGAGAAGTCAGGATAATATAGAATTAATAGCACAGATAATCAACTTAGCCGTGAATGGGGGAGAGACTCTTTCCTCTGGGCTAGAACAGGGGATAAATCCGTGGATGAGTAGTAGCTTTACAATGTTAGTTTTTCTGTTTTATTTTTCCATTATTTTGTAAACATAATGTAATACATATTTTAACAAAACAGTTGAAAAACATAGAAAAGTAGGAAGGAAAACAGCAAAGTAGGAAGGAACAAAAATCCACTGATTGCATTCTGGCATATTTCATTGCAGACGTTTTTCCTCCTAGAATTCATAACATACTGCAGATTCATTTTTTATAGCTTTGATTTTTGTTGGGTTTTTTTTTTTTTTTTTTTTTTTTCTGTGCAATTGAAAACAAAACCAACTCTTAGAAGGAAGAGATATTGAGAACTTTAAATGTGGCCAAGGGTTGGAAAAGCCATGGTGGGAAAGTGAAGGCAGCACTACTAAGAATATGTAATAGAGGGTACTACGGATCCAGACTATATTGGACACCAGAAGTCTGCAGCTGCATTCACGTGCATGGTTGCATGCTCCTGCATGTTCAACAACCCACAAAGAGAAGCAGAGGAAGGTTGAGCTTAACTTAAAGTCAGTTTTGCCTGCCAGCCAGTGTTCATCCTGTAATCCTCACCAGAGTCCTATGAAATCGGCAATGGCTTTTTTTTTTTTTTTTTTTTTAGACAGAGTTTCACTCTTGTCGCCCAGGGTAGAGTGCAGTGGTGTGATCTCAGCTCACTGAAACCTCCGCCTCCCAGGTTCAAGTGATTCCCCTGCCTCAGTCTGTCAAGTCGCTAGGATTACAGGCGCTGGTCACCAAATCTGGCTAGCTAATTTTTGTATTTTTAGTAGGGATGGCGTTTCACCATATTGGCCAAGCTGTTCTCCAACTCCTGACCTCAGGTGATCCACCCACTTCCGCCTTCCAAAGTGCTGGGATTACAGGAGTGAGCCACCGCGCCCGACCCGCAATGGCCCATTTACAGATGAGGAGATTGAAGGCTCAGGGAAGTGGCCTGCTCTATAGTGCACAGCACAAAAAGGGGAGTTTGGATGGAAACTGACGTTTTCTGTTCCCAGCCCCACGCTGGGCCCACATTATCACAGCTGCCTCTTACACCCAACAGGCCCCTGGAATCTGATCCAGAGCTCTGGGGTGAGATGAGCTGGCAAATAAAGTACCCTCCCCACCAAGCAAACGTATACATGCTATCAAGGTGATTAATTTACCTTTAGAATGAAAACGTTTTATTCATAAAATTTCCATTTCAACTAAGCAATTACGGAGTCTCAGACACTGCAGTACAGCCTCAGGATAACAACAAATCTCCATGCTGGTAGCTGAGTCATAATTAAAAAGCAGCATAATTTATTTGATTACGCATCCTAGTTAGCATTAGGCTCTCAAAAACAGAACATTTGTCATCAGTAAATATGAGGGCACATTAAACAGAGTGAAGACCCTTGAAAATGTTCTTTGGCGCCCCCGTCATCTGCATCTCGCAGCACTATCAAAACAGAACGATCTGACCACTTATTTAGGCGAATATGGACATTGCTTGGATCTGCAGTCAGAGAAAGATCCAAAGTTTGCTTTGGGGAATTATACGCGTCTTAAGTCGAGCAGCGGGGATGGGATCGGACAGTTCAGAGCCTTCTTACTTCCCCCCACTCAAAGCCGCTGGTTCCAGGTACAGCAGCTCTAGAAGTTCCCGGTGAGCTTACGGAGGGTCTGGGAGTCAGTTTCTCCACCCACCACCACGCGACATCCAGGCCTCCCCGCCTGCCCACTCCCTACTGGGGGTGGAAAAAATAAATACAAAAGATGGGTTCTCCTGGCAGAAGTTACGGTCCTGCCGGTCCTGCCGCTAGCCCTGTCTGAGCTCAAATTCACGTCCCTGGCTGGCGCCCTCCTACCCTTCCCTCTGTCACCAGGCCCCAAAGAGTCAGCTCGCCCCTCTGCTGCGCCTCTCACCTCTGCGCCCCTCACCTCTCTGCACCTCTGCCCCTGACCCTGCGCGGTTCCCAGCCTCGGAGGGACCTGCGAGTTCCTGCTCCACGCGCCCTCTAATGGCCAAGACCTAGGGAGCGCAGATGAGAAGCAGGTGGGGAAAAGGCCACCAATGGATGGTTACCCAAGGACACTTCCATATGTTCGGCGGGGAGGACAAGGGGGACACAGTGTGGGAAGATGGGAATGCCTGCACCAAGCCCAGGCACCCGAGGCCCTAGGTGCCAGCCGTAGAGGAGAGAGCCCAACGCAATTCCATATGTTCAAGAGGCAGATCCAGGTAAGAGTCTAGGCTCTGTAGCCAGATCCCCTGAGTTCAAATCTCAGCTCAGCCACTTAGAAGATGCATGTCTTCAGGCAAGTTACTGAACATTTCCAGGCCTTGGATTTTCTCCTCTCTGAAATGTGGATTATAATAGGATCTTCTTCATAGGAGTGTTAGGATTAAATGAATTAAGACCTGTGAAAGGCTTAGAACAGTGTCTGACCAACAGCATACACTCAATAAATGCTGGCCATCATCATCATCATTTTAACAAGTATGAACTTCATTATCTGCCTAACATTATGGGTTTAAATTTGCACACATATGTTGGAATTATAATCAGGCAAATTCTTATATGCTATTTAATCTATAGAATTGAATTGAAGCAATCTATTAGTGGCCCAACATAAACCTCTGCATGTTCTTTAAATATACAAACCTTTGATATTTACTTACTATGTGTTCCTAACACATAAACCTCTGTTAGATATTTAGCAGCATGTCTTTTATCTGAATCTAAAGAACTCACTGCAACATTCAGTGCTGACAACGCAGAAGATTCTGCTTTGCTCATACAAGGTCTGGGAATATCCTGCTGCTTCCAGCTGGAAATCTTTTATCTACTCATTTATCCAAGCAAGTAGACATTAATTGTCCTACTTTCTTTCTTTCTCTGTCAAGCACTATTGTGCCGCAACATTAGATTTTGACGGTTTTATTCTGGATCCCAATATTGCTTTCCTTTTGTGGTTGCATGGAGCCAAAGGGTCTTTATGAAAACATAATATTTATTTAATTACCAAATATAAAAGCTAACGACTGCATTTTTCCTCTTTCGCTCCAATTTTTGCCAATTTGTATTGTAAATAGACACAGAAAATACACATAAGCTTAAAGCATGATTTGGAGCACAGGAAAACCTAAACCTAAGGAGAGAACAAAATTAGGCAACCCATTCATTATCAAGAATATATTATAGGTTCAGGGAGCTTCAATTGTGCTGTCGTTGCTATTGTTAAGACAACAACAATGTGCTTTTATGGTACCCAGTGCTAGCCCCTGTCATCACACCCACCACTCCTATTGTGTTTATTCTCTATCTTTCTGTTATCTTTCTTTAAGGTTCTTGTCTGTATTTTAGCATCTTCCTATTTATTTAGCACTGACCAATGCCTAGTGTGTGTTTGGATGAAAGAACAAACATTCATTTTGAACTTATTATATAAAATCTTATATAACTTTTAATTTATTATATAAAATCTTCAAGTGATTTACTCATTAATTTCTGTTTTCAATTATCCCTGGAACTAGGTTGTATCCTATTTTACAAATAAAGAATCTAAGATCTAATTTGAGGTTAAAATAAATTGCTAAAATCAGTTTAAAACTGATAAGCACTAAATATCTAGATTGATGCCTGAAAAATCTCACTTTTACCAAGATTCTGAATTGAATATTATTAGCAAAAGTTTATTAAACTGCCAAGCCATCAAAGGAAATGCAGAGGACAATATCAGTCTCTGAAACCTCTTATCTGTTGTGAAATTACAGTGGTGCAGAATGTCCCACCATGGTGAATTAAATTAACACAGACAGGCTTTCAGAATATTAAACATTGTCATTTCTTTGCTCTAGTTCCACTGCCCTTCTGTGTTTTCCATGTCCAAAGTTTTCTTAAGTTCGGTTGAAAATAAATGGCTTGCAAACATGAGACGATCAATAAATAAGGAATATCATTGTAAGCCATTATGACATGTGGATTCTCCTGTTGCCTGGCTGGGCACACGGGAGGGACAAGAAAGCAGAATGAGTACCTAGAAAAGAAGAAAGTACCATTTATTCACTCATTCATTCTCTCTCTCTCCCTCCTCCCTGCCTCCCTTTTTCTTTTTGTATGCAAGTGCACACACACGCATCCACAAGCAACCGCGTACACACACAGATGTTGATTATATGCCAGGTACCGTGATAACCGCTCTAAATACAGTATCTCATTTAATTCTCAAATGTTATGAATTTTTATGCCCTGAACCCAACGTATGTCTTACAATCAATAGTCTGCAAGCCTTATGTCATCATCTAATTAGAAGCATTTTTCTTTCATAGAAACTCAAAATCACGGTGCACCTTGCCAGCAAAAGTGTGAGATTGGAAGGAATACAACATTCTCTCCACATCACAGAGGAAGAAACACCTAAAGAATTCTAGAGCAAGGAAACTGACTCAAGGTTATTTCACTTTTCTAAAGCCTAAGCTTCTAACCCGATGATTCAAAAGACATCTTTTCCTCTTGCTCAGAATAAATAATTTTACCCTTTTAAGCTTCCACTGTATCTTGCAAACATTTTCCTATAGGAAGTAAGTATCAATTACTATCAGAAGGAAACAACTAAAAAGATTGTTTTAAAAACTCAAACCTTGAAGCTAGCAAATTTTAACTGATCTGAGAATAGACAGCACAGTAAGTATACATTCTCACAAACTATAAATGACTCCACAAAGTTTAAAAGCACAGTATATCTCTTTCTCTTTCATATATCTCAATCTTACTGTTGCAAAAAATTCAGCAATCCCTTCATAAATGATAAACAAGATGTATCACTAGAATTAATTTAAGGTACCTTTTTCTTTGAACTCAGTGGCCGTTTAAGACAGAGAACAAACTATTTCTTTAAAGCCATCATATTTCACAGCATAGCTTCGAGCCAAAACTTAAAGGAGGAGTAGCAAAACCCTGTCTGGACTTAGGTTTAGGAAAAGCAGCCTGCATGTGTTGAGCATTTGTTGCAGTCAAAGCTGCCAGTACCTGAAGAAGTCTTTAGGCAGAGTAGAAGAACTTACAATAAGTTCTTTTAGGAATTCTCTTGAGGCAGATAAGCTGGGGGGTTAGCTCGCTTAGCTCAAAGCTGCTGCACCCCAGCTGTCTCAAGTTTTGCCCCTCCATAACTTCAGTTAGAGGAGACAGAAGTAGACTTCATCAGCCTCAGTTTCCTCTGTCAGGTTCCCCATGACAATCATAGTGTGGCTCCCGTGGGACCACTTACAGCTAACCAAAAGAGAATGCCCTTGAATTTCTAGCGTAGCCTTGCTGAAATTTTTAGTAAAGGCTTTCAAAGGAATTACACACTTCTAAAAACCTTAGCCTCGATGACTTCAACAGGGAGATATTTATATAAAGCCCGTATTTAACTCCTCTTAGGCCAAATGGATCTCATTCACCCATAATAACACTTTCTTCAACTCTTTACCAACATAGGGAGACACTGTGCAGTAGGAGAGAAATATGAGAACCCCAATCTCAGGATTCAAGGTCTGGGGATCATTGAAGGAAAGGTAATAGAAAGGAACATTCAACAGTGAAAACAACCATGCTTTTCATTTTGGATTTCTGTAAAGTTCTGGCTGAAATAATGCATAAAAGAGAAGGCTGAGCTGTTTTATGAAAGGGATTCAAAAATCAAATCAAATTAATATTTCATCCTTCATGGCTTACAGACCTGAAAGAATTTTCTGCATCCAGGCGATAAACCCACAGAGGGCCAAAACCACTCGAAATGATGAAATGCAAAAATCACAGTGTTTACTTCCGTTTTCCCCAGTGCTTGGAAACTGAAGGTGAAAACCTCTAAGCAAGCTACTGGAAAGGTGGGTAGGGGGCTTTGTAGGGGAAATTTCACAGGAGAACAATAATACCTTACTAACTTTTTCAGCTATCAAAATAAGCCTCAAACGACGTTGGTATCAATTTTCTGTACTGGGTTTCCATTCACACAGGTAAAGCCCACAGATGCGGCCCATGCCAAGTGCAAAACCCCCTTTAGAGGCCCTCTGGGCAAGATCCATTTTCTGTCAGCAACTTTCCAGTTCTCCTCTGTCCATTGTTGTCCAAATCCAGCAGCCCGGAGCTTTTCCATCAAGACAGTTCATCGTCATGATGCCCACTAATAGCAGAACTGCAAAACCCTGACAAAGCTATCCTTCCCCTGGGAGAAGTAAGCAGACTTTTCAAACTCTGTATATGGGGAAAAAATAGAGACAAACATCTGCACATCTGAACTATACCTATTAGAGCCCCTTGCCCCACTGGGGCCAGGTGGAAATTTTGCTCTTGAGAAAGCTTATTAATTCTGCCAAGTGAATAGGGAAGACCAGAGCAGCCATTTCATAAATAGAGTCAGATCACTAATTAGACATATTGTGTTTCTTTTTTTTTAATTGACAGCTTCTCTGAGCTATAATTCATGTACTATACAATTTACCTACTTAAAGTGTACAGTTTAATGTTTTTCGTATATTCACAGAAACATGCAACATCACTCAAATTTTAGAACATTTTCATCGCCCTAAAAAGAAATGCCATACCCATTAGCTATCACACCCAGCCCTCCCTCACCCCTCACTGCTCCAGCCCTAGTTTCTAGTTTCCACTCTAATTTCTACTTCCATAAGTTCGCCTATTCGAGACCTTCCATATAAATGGAGTCATACAATAGGTGTGCCTGGCTTCTGTCACTTAGTATGTTTTCCAGGTTCATCTATATTGAAGCATGTGTCAGTTCTTTATTCCTATTTATGGCCAAATAACATTACATTGCATTTCTAGATCACATTTTATTAATAATATTTACCCATGCACTGGTGGATGCACACTTGGGTTGTTTCTACTTTTTGGTTATTACGAATAATGCTGCTATGAACATTCATGTACAAGTTTTGTGTGAGCGTATGTTTTTGTTTCTCTTGGATACATGCCTAGAAATGGAATGACTGGATCCTATGTTAACTCTGTGTTTGAGGAAGTGCCAAACTGTTTTCCAAAGTGTCTGCACCATTTTACATTCTCAGCAGCAGTGTGAGCGTTCCAATTTCTACACATCTTCACCAACTCTTGTTATTATCACAGATAATACTTGATTTTAGCCATCTGAGTGTGAGGTGGTACCTCGTTGTGGTTTTGGTTTGCATATCCCTGATAACAAACAAGGTTGAGCATCTTTCCATGTGCTTATTGTTGGACATTGGTACATCTTTTTTGGAGAAATGTCTGCTTAGATACTTTGCCCATTTTAATTGGTTTGTCTTTTATTATTGAGTTGTAAGAGTTCTTTATGTGTTCCAGATATAACTGCCCTCGCATATATATGATTTGCAAATATTTTCTCCCATTCTGCAAGTTGTCTTTTTACTATTTATTTTTTTTTAAAGGCAGGGCCTTGCTCTGTCACCCAGGCTGGAGCACAGTGGCACAGCCATGGCTCACTGTAGTCTCAACCTCCCAGGCTCAAGTGATTCTCCCTCCTCAGCCTGCCGAATAGCTGGGACACTGGCACATGCCACCACCCCCAGCTAATTTTTATGTTTTTTATAGAAACGAGGTATTCCTATGTTGCCCAGGCTGCTCTCGAACTCCTGGGCTCAAGCTTGGCCTCCCAGTGATGGAATTACAGATATGAGCCACCATGCCTGGCCTATTTTTACGTTTTTGATGGTGTCCTTTGATGAACAATAGTTTTAAATTTTGATGAAGTCCAACTCATCTATTTTTTCTTTGGTTGTTGTCTAATGCAAGGTCACAAAGAGTTATGCCTATGTTCATTTCTGAGAGTATTATAATTTTAGCTCTTATATTAAGGCTTTTGGTTTATTTTCAGTTGCTTTTTGTATGTGGTATGAGGTAGGGGTCCAACTTCATTCTTTTGCACGCGGCTATTCAGTTGTCCTAGCATCATTTGTTGAAAAGACTATTTGCTCCTCATTGAATAGCCTTGGCACTCTTGTCAAAAATCAGTTGACAATAGACATATAAGTTTATTTCTGGGGTCTCAATTCTGTTTCACTGATGTTTTTGTCTTCTTTAATCCTATACCATACTGTCTTGATTACTGTTATTTTCAGTAAGTTTTGAAATTAGGAATTATGGGTCCTCCAACTTTGTTCTTTGTCAAGATTGTTTTGGCTATACTCAGTACCTTACATTTCTATCTGAATTTTAGAAGCAGCTTGCCAAGTTTTGTAAAAAAAGTCAGTTGGAATTTTGATGGGCATTATATTGAATCTGCAGATAGATCAATTTAGGAAATATTGACATCCTAATAATACTAAGTCTTCCAATCCATCAATATGCAATGTTTTCTCATTTATTTACATTTTCCTTAATCTTTTAACATTTAATTTTTAATTGATAAATAAAAACTGCATACATTTATCAGGTACAACATATCATTTTGAAATGAGGATACATTGTGGACAACTAAATTGAGCTAATTAAAATATACATTACTTCAAGTAGTTTTTTTTTTACAGTGAGAACACACAAAATCTACTCTTTTAGCAATTTTCAGGAATGCACTGCATTATTATTAACTATAGTCACCATGTTGTACAGTAAATCTTTTGACTTTATTCCTTCTACATAACTGAAATTTTGTATCTTTTGACTAACACTTTCTTTTACTTTTAAGCAATGTTTTGTGGTTTTCAGAAGATAAGTTTTACATTTCTTTTGTTAAATCTACTCCTAAATAGCTCATTTGTTTGATGCTAATGTAAATGAAATTGTTTCCTTAATTTGATTTTTGATTCAATGCTATAGAAATATAATGGATTTTTGTATATTGATCTTGTAAGATCTTGCAATCTTGTTGAACATACTCATTAGTTCTAATAGTTTTTATGATATATTCCTTAAGATTTTCTCTATAGAAGATCACATAATCTGTAAATAGAAATAGTTTTACTTCCTCCTTTCCTATCTGAATGCCTTTTATTTCATTTTCTTCCTTAACTGCCCTGGGCCTAATCTCCAGTATAACAAAGAATAGAAGTAGCAAGAGTAGATATCCTTTCCTTGTTCCTGATCTTACGGAGAAACAATTTAGTCTGTCACCATTAAGTATGATGTTAGCTGTGGTTTTTCCATAGATGCTCCTTATCCCATTGTGTTTTTAATCTTCAATTACTTAAATGGCAGTTGAGCTAAAATTCATTTTTGGGTTATTTACAAACATGTTTTTAAAAACAACTTTCAGAAAACTTACAAAAATATGTGATTTTTAAAGTTTATATTTAATTTAACAGAAAACATGTATTGAGCAACCACTCTGTGCCAGGGCCTGTTCTAAACTCTGGAGACAAATAGGGAATAAAAGTGACTAAAATTCCTGCTCAGATTGAGTTTACAATCTAACGTGGGAAACAGACAAACCAATAATTAAGCAAATTGTACAGAATGTTAGAAGGTAACAAATACTAAAGAGAAAAATGCTCAGCGGAGTAAGGAAAATGAGGAGTAGGGAGAGGAGTTGCATTTTTAACTGAGGGATCCTGGGTAAAGTCTCGTTGACAAGGGGCCATTTAAGCAAAAACCTGAAGGAGGAACATGAACCAGCATTCGAGGGATTAAATACTCCAGTTGTACACTGTCCCCATTTATTCATTAAAGAAAGTTTACCAGGAGTCTGGGATAATAAAAATCAAAACATTTTGTAACAAGAAGAAACTTCAAAAATTAATCAGTTCACCTTGCTCTCTGAATAAGATAGCTTAAGCCAGAAAAAAATAAGAACTTTGGACAAGACAGTGACAGATGGGTTGAAAATCTTAACCAGTATGCTAAATACTGCACTTTTAACCTGAAGGTTTTGTTTGTTTGTTTGTTTGTTTGTTTGTTTGTTTCAAAAAGACACGTACAATTCCACCAGATAATGAAATCCACAAAATAAGTTTTACAAACGCAAACATACTCTAGGAATCTAATGGTCGGAGCATTTGTGGAGAACATCAATCCTACTGTCTATGAGAACTTAGGTTTCAGAAATCCATTAACTAATCAACCTTATAGAAACTAGTCATTGTGAAATAGGAAATTAAGAAAATAACAGAATAATGCCATAAGTAATGATAGTAAAGATTATAATAATAGAAAGAGAAATAACAATAGCTCATAGAATGAACTGCTGTATTAACCAAGGCTAAAAAGAATTTAAGTAGCGCCCCCTACAAAGTTACAAAGTTAAAGTTAGAAGAGAGTACTAACTGTCTCTCCCAAGAAACATTAACCATATCTACCCTCCTCATATTTTGTAGGATCTATAAACTCCTGTTTGTTTCTTCCCTGCACAGCTGCAAGGTCACAAGACAGAGAAGCATAACCTGCAAACTGAGTTTTCCCAGACATGTAAGACATGTTGCAAAAGTGTCACAGCAGCCTTTGGTCTCGCTTCTGTAAGCCAGCTTCCTGCTTCACGTAGTGCCCGCCTCAAAATGCTTAAACTCGTTTTCTTTATTCTGGGCTCAGACTTTCAGGACACATGTCTGCTGAGCCAGTGTACACATTAAATAAACACTTTCCTGCACTCCATTCAGTCTCTCCAATGCCTTAATTTCCCACAATAATTGGGTAGAAATTACTAGAAAGGAAACAGATGACATGGTTCCTGTGTGCCTACAAAATTTTAAATTTTATTAGACCCATCTCTAAATCTCTCAGCAAATCATCTAATCATTTCCCCTTATTGCTCAGATCTTATTTATTCTTGGTTTTTAATAATAAAATCATATATTTTCAAATAAAACTTCTCTTTGGAAGACAACAATATAACTTGAAAAGCTATGAGAAGTAAATGCAATAAATATTTAAAATTTAACCCCAAAGATACATGTGAGCCAGCAAAGGATGAAAATGCAGTGTAGCAACTATGACTGTAATGTACCTCCCACTGACAACCATGGACTTCTTTCATGGTGTGATGGTCACTGGTTCACCAACAGCCCCAGATATTATACTAGGAAGTCTTCACTAGGACCAAAGGTAGCCCTGAATCTTTTCACATTTTTATTTTCACCAAAATGAAGGCTATGCAAGGCACATGCCAAATAAAGTATTAATATTTCTGTACTCAAAGTTGCAGGAGAGTAGCTAACATCTTAGATAATTAGATGGGAACTGAGAGTGGCCATATGAAATCAGGAAACAGACAGAACAAAAACAGGACAATGTAATAGGCACACCTCAAGTTTCGACCCATTGAAACAAGAGAAAACTTCACGTTTTAGTATTTACTAACATTTTAAAAATTATTACTACATCATATGAAATAAAGTGTTTGTGCTTTTTATTTATTCATTTGTGTGTTATCACAGAATCATAGAATTTGGAAGGGCGCTAGAGCAGAGATTGCTGCTTACTCTCCAATGACTACTCTTCTTTTTCCTAAAGCAAGAGTTGACAAGTTTTTCTATTAATGGCTAGATAGTAAGTATTTTCCAATTTGTGAGCCCCACAGTGTCTATTACACTAGTCACCTCTGTTATTGTAGTGTCATGGACATGTGCAGACAAATGAGCATGATTGGGTTCCAATAAAGTTTTATTTACAAAAGCAGGAAGCAGGCTAACTGGCCCAAGATCCCTATTCTAGAGTAACAGCTTGGCTTATGGCTACTTGGAATAAACTACATTTCCCAGCCTCCCTTGCAAGTAGGTGTGGCCATGTGGCAAGTTCTGGCCAATGTGATGCAAGCAAAAGTAGTAAATCCCTGCTCTTCCTCCTTCCTCCTTCCATTTTGCTACTTGAAATGCTGACATAATGACTGGACTGCCACTTTGGACTATGATGACAGGAGTCTGTAATGGAGAAGAAATTGGAAGCACTATGGGTGATTACAGTCCCTACACCAGCCCTGAGCTATGTTCAGAATTTTATGTGACAGAGAACTAAAGATCTCTTTTGTTCAAGCCTCTGTTCCTTTGCATCTCTGATATTCTCCAAAAGTATATAATCCTAAATTAACACAGGAGCCCAGAGATCATGTATTTAACTCCCTTGTGTTAAAGATGATAAAATAAAAGTGAGACTCTGGAAAGATGAGTGATTCACCTCGGATCATTGGCTAATTAATGCCAGAGAAAGGCCTAGACTGTTTTCTGATTCTAAATCCAATGCTTTTTCTAGATTTATATGAGGCTAGTGCTCCCATAAACATACATTTAAATTACAAATGTTTGTTATTTTCTTTGTGAGATCTTTTCAGTCATTTAAGCCACTTCATTTTTTAAGGAATGGGTGCTCACTTTTACCCTAAAAATGAAGAAAAAATATTTTTATTTATAGAAACTTGCCTTAGGATCAATTCTTTCAAATCCTATTTATTTCAGAAACGAAGATGTTTTAGACTAATTTTCCACCTAAAATAGCTGGAAACTCAAAATTCCTTTCAAAGGGTTTACCCCTTATTGTCTTCAATCCTGAGGTACACACCAAAAAAATAAGAGCTATGATTAAAAGATGAAATGTATTTATAAGCCAGGCATGATAGCTTATGCCTGTAATCCCAGAACTTTGAGAGGCTGAGGCAGGCAGATCATCTCAGGTCAGGAGTTCAAGACTAGCCTAGCCCACATAATGAAACCTCATCTGTACTAAAAATACAAAAACTAGCCAGGCATAATGGCACATACCTATAGTCCCAGCTACTTGGGAGGCTGAGACAGGAGAATCGCCTGAGGCCGGGAGGTGGAGGTTGCAGTGAGCCAAGATCTACCACTGCTCTGCAGCCTGGGTGACAGAGCGAGACTCTATCTCAAAAATCAAACAAATAAATACAATAAAATAAAATAATAAATGTGTTTATGTTAGAGTGAGCTGACTTCAACTTTAACCAAGATTAGCAACAACAACCTAAACTCATGGAGGGAAATAAGCCCTTACGACTTTTTCAAAGCACATTCACATCAATTATTTAATTGATCAATATAACAGCTCTATAAACAAGTATTATCTGCTTTTACAGATAAAATAGACTGAGAAAATGAAATGGCAATGTAATAATCATAATAAATGTGTGGAGTACTTCAAGTCTTGAACTACTTACACTTAATATTATCTAATCTTATGGATGATTATTTATTCCCATTTTTTGTATAAGGAAACTAAGATACATGAATGACACACCTTGCCCAAGATCACAAAGCAAACAAAACAAAGACAGGGCAAAAATCTGATTTCAAAGGCAGAGCTCTTTCAGGTCTGACATGAGAAGTCTGTTGCCTACGTTCCAGGTCCATTGTTCTTTCTAAAACTGAAACCTAGTCTCTTAACTTCTACTCATTTTTTCAGTTAGTTACACTGTCTCCTAAAACAAACTCAAATCTTCAAGACAAATTGATGAGATTTGTTAACACATGCATGATGTGTATGTGTGAATATTTGTGTATGCATGTACGTATTGTGTGTGAATGTATACATACATATGTAGGAACATACATACACATCAGTGAATTTGACTGATACAGAGATGAGGCAGTGAGTGACTATTCTTGATCCATAATTTAGCCACAATATATGAGACTATAGTAAATATATATTCTTTGGCCAATTATTGGCATTTTAAGTTTACTCACGTTAGTATAAGACACAACATAATAAACTTACTGAAGAATCTAGATTTTATGTTGACCACAACATGAAAAGTATAGCACAAGAGCAGAACTTTCATTTTCAGCTATATTGAAGTCATATTTGTAAAGCTGTATTTGTTTTGTGTAACATTAAAACCATTTTTTGTTCTGTCTATAAGGTAGTTTTTGTTAATAATTTTAATGTTGTGCCTGATGAATGTTTGAATACAAATTAAACACATTTCTTTTTTTTTTTTCTATCTTATTTTTTGAGACAAGGTCTCCTCTGTCACCCAGGTTGGAGTGCAGTGGTGCGATCTCGGCTCACTGCAACCTCTGCCTTTTGGGGTCAAGCAATCCTCTCACCTCAGCCTCCTGAGTAGCTGGGACCACAGGCACAAACCCCCATGCCCAGCTAATTTTTTTTATTTTTTGTAGAGATGAGGTCTCACTACGTTGCCCAGGCTCAAACTCCTGGGCTCAAGCTATCATCCAGTCTTGGCCTCCCAAAGTGCTAGGGTTACAAACATGAGCCACCATGCCCACCCCAAGTTAACATCTTTCTCAAAATCAAAATTCACTTATCCTTTTTTATCGTCAAAGAAAAAAATTTGAGGTGAGAGGAAAAAATTCGAGGTGAGAGGAAAAGGTTCATACTTCAAAAACATGACCAGGTTTATTAACTAATAGAAAAGGAAGCTAAGAAGAGTTGTAAAATCTCTTTCCTTGAAGTTTTTTCCCTAAGAAATAGGATAGGCGCTCATTTGTTTAACAACAATTTTAGTATGCTTTTTTTTTTTTTTTTTTTTTTGGATCACTGAGTTTTAATCTGTCACCCAGGATTGGGTGCAATGGCGCAATCTCGGCTCACCGCAACCTCTGCCTCCTGGGTTCAAGTGATTCTGCTGTCTCAAAATCCTGAGTAGCTGAGGCTACAGGTGTGTACCACCATATCCAGCTAATTTTTTGTATTTTTAGTAGAGATGAGGTTTCCCCATGTTGGCCAGGCTGGTCTTGAACTCTTGACCTCAGGTGATCTGCCCGCCTCAGCCTTCCAAAGTGCTGGCATTACAGGCATGAGCCACCATGCCCGGCCCAGTGTGCTTTTTAGAAACAGCAGTATATGCTAATTGACTAAAGGAATACTGCAATATATAAGCATTCAATTTTTGCATTTAATATATAAATACCTATTCAATTTTTTACATTTTCAAAAGGATTTGGTATTTATACAGTACCTATTTCAAACAAATTTAAGGAAGATATTGCTAAATAATGTCTTCTGAACTACTGAATATCACTGAATAATACTGAATAATAATATCACTGAGCTACTCTATATAAAATGAGCATACACAAATTGTCCCTTGCCTAGGTAATAAGAGAAGTGTGCACCTATGTTTCTAAATATCCACTTTAATCAAAAATCCAACATAAATTATATTCATCTTTATTGCAAATAGAGATAGGAGAAGAATTTCAGTATAATGACCCGAAAAAAATTAACTATTAGCCTGAAATCTAATCAGTCTAACAGTAACATATCCAAATAAACCCAAGTTCTCCCTTCTGGACAATGGAAAGATGCCACACCAGGAAGCTGAGCCTGGCAGCAAAGCTAATTTGCTGAGGTCCGTTGTGAGATGGTTCAGCAAAAGGACATTACTTCAACTTCTAATAATGTCTAAGCACATGTTTCATTCTTTAGAAAAAAGAGTAAGGTATTTCCTGCCTGTGTGGTAATAACTATCCTGGCCGTATTTAAGGGCCAGGATATTCATTATCTCAGGATGTGATCTTTATGAGTAAACAGAAAGCATCTCTGGGGAAATAAGAGGTGGCAGCATGAGCTGGGAGTCAGAACAGTTTGTCACTACCCGCAGTGTGCCACTACCTGTGAGGCCATGGATGCTTGAATTCGCGCCTGTGTCTTTATTAATTATCTACCCTGTCTCTTACTTTTCCACTTCCCTCATCTTTTTCAATAATAATCCTGGTTCTCCTGTCCTTTATGTGGAGGATGGTTTATTTGATGAATAGGGAGAAAAGCCAGGGTCATTCTCATTAATGATTAATATTTGTGTTGTTCTTTATACTTAAGTAATTTTTAATTTTTAAAAATTCAAAAGCCCTCTAAAATGGATACAATTATAGCATTTCACAGCCAGTAAAACTGAGGCCAAATTAGTTAACTCACTCAAGGCTACACAGCTGGTAAGGGGCAGAAGCAGATCTTGAACCAAGAACTCCCGATGCCAAAACCCACAACCTTTTCCCTACAGCATATTGGTCCAGTACAGAGCAGGTAGGGATTACTCACTTTAGCAGGGTATGGGCCTGCTAACATGCCCAGTAAGAAGTTCCTGGGGGCCGGGCGCGGTGGCTCAAGCCTGTAATCCCAGCACTTTGGGAGGCCGAGACGGGCGGATCACGAGGTCAGGAGATCGAGACCATCCTGGCTAACACGGTGAAACCCCATCTCTACTAAAAAATACAAAAATCTAGCCGGGCGAGGTGGCAGGCGCCTGTAGTCCCAGCTACTCGGGAGGCTGAGGCAGGAGAATGGCGTAAACCCGGGAGGCGGAGCTTGCAGTGAGCTGAGATCCGGCCACTGCACTCCAGCCTGGGCGACAGAGCAAGACTCCGTCTCAAAAAAATAAAATTAAAAAAAAAAAAGAAGTTCCTGGGTTTTTTTTTGTTTTGTTTTGTTTTTTTTTTTTTTTTTTTTTTTGAGATGGAGTCTCGCTTTGTCGCCCAGGCTGGAGTTCAGTGGCACCATCTCGGCTCACTGCAAGCTCCGCCTTCTGGGTTCACACCATTCTCCTGCCTCAGCCTCCCGAGTAGCTGGGACTACAGGCACACACCACCACGCCCGGCTAATTTTTTGTATTTTTAGTAGAGACGGGGTTTCAATGTGTTAGCCAGGATGGTCTCGATCTCCTGACCTCGTGATCCTCCCGCCTCGGCCTCCCAAAGTGCTGGGATTACAGGCGTGAGCCATTGCGCCCGGCCCTGGGTTCTTAAAAGCAGAAATTTAACCATCGAGCTACCTTATTTTGTAAAGTACCCCCAGAGAGGCAAAAAGTGAAGCAATTCAACCTCAGTTCCATCTCATGTACCAAGGGAGAAAAAGAATAAAGATGTATGTATGCATGTATATATGTATGTATGTATATACAAAAGAAATTTTAACTTCCAGGAAAAGGTATTGATCCAAAGTAAAGTGGTAAGATAGTGATTAAATTGAATGCCTAGAAAAAGAAGCCACTCAAAAAAATCAGAGGATTTTGTAAGTCGTGGGGGATGGTGGGATGTTTGTTAGTTGCCCTTTAGTGAAATGTTGTCTAATTCAAGTCCTCATTGCAGAGATGCAGACCCTAAGGGTCAGGAAGATGAAAGTTTTCATTCATTCCTTCATCAGATCTGTTGGGCATATCTTTGTTGATTGAACAAAGGATAAGATGCACTCAGTAGCAGAAACACTCCTACGTCTGCTCCTGACACTTCGGTGTTTCCTCTGGGTTTTCAGTCATTTTGAAAAGCTCTCTAATCTTTCTCAACAGGACTTTTATTCACAAATAAATCTTGCTCTGTGAACAACATATAATATTTTGTATGATTCAGGCTCTAAAGGGGCTCTGGGCTATTCAGAACACCATGGGGCTGTGACCATAGATGTGGTAATGTGGAGAGCACCGAGATGAATGTCCTCAGAGCCCAGAATATATCCTCATAAGTAGGTCATGTTTGTCTTTGTTTTTCAGTGTGAGCGTGCACACATGTGCTTGGGAAACAAATCCCAGCTATACAGACTGTGCTATTAATCATCAAAGATGAGTGAAGCAAAAAACATTTTAGTTAATTGAGAGATTTAGTCAACAGACATTTTCCTGCACTGTGCCCAAATATATAAAATTTAAAACACTTAAAATTTCTTTTCTCCCACTAAGAGTTGTGAAAAGTAGCCATTTATATTGGAAAAATAAATGTAGAGTAAATAAATCAGAGATATAAACATTTGACTCTGACTCTACACTGATTCAGCTGATACATGTTTAAAGCAATTGTATTTTTATCATTGATATTACATCTCCTAGCTTCCTTCAGTTCAGATGAGATTATCCCACAGCCTTTCACTTCAGTATCAAGTCTCTTGCTTTCTCTTTCATTTTCCTACCTCCCATTTTTTTCTCTCTCTCTTTTTTTTTTTTTTTTTTTTTTTTTTTTTTTTTGTGGGGATGGAGTCTCACTGTGTTGCCCAGGTTGGAGGCGCAGTGGTGTGATCTCAGCTCACTGCATCCTCTGCCTTTTGGATACAAGTGATCCTCCCACTTCAGTCTCCTGAGTAGCTGGGATTACAGGTGTGTGCCACCACACCCAGCTAACTTTTGTATTTTTAGTAGAGAATTGGGTTTTGTCATGTTGGGCAGGCTGATCTCAAACTCCTGACCACAAGTGATCTGCCCGCCTTGGCCTCCCAAAGTGCTGGGATTACAGGCATGAGCAACCATGCCCAGCCTCTACCTCCTATTAGCCACACTTTTTTTTCTTCCTCTTAAAATTCATTCCCTCCAGATAATCTTTCTTATGAATGTTTTCCACATTCCTAAGTCCTGCATTTACTCTTCTGCCTTAGATTCCTCTTCCTGGAAGATCGTATAAAGTGAGCAGTACATTTATTTCTAATAGCTACTTTCCAGGCACTGTGTGAAGCCCACAACATACATTCTCTAATTTAATCCTCAGAGCCTTTGCTACCCATAGAGGATGATGAGTTCATCCAGGGTCACAGGCAGCCTACAAGTTTCACTAGACTGGGAGGCCTTGAAGGTGGGACCCCTCTGTGTTCTCATATGGCTTCCCTGTGCATAGTGCCAGGCCCATAGCAAAAGCTTTATAAATAGTTGTGCATGGATGGGTGGGTGGGTGAGTGGATAGATGGACGAATGGGTGAAGGGATAGCCGGATGAAAAAACAGAGTAAGAATTTCAACAAGATCTATCTGTCTCCTGAACTGACTCTCTTAACTTGTATGCTGTATGTCTTACCTAAGATGTGAAATTTGGGGAAGAAAAAATTGACACAACAAAAATTCCAAATTGTAAGCAGCTTCTCTGAGGACCAGTTCAATCTGTATACTATGGACCTATAATGGATTGCGAGGTGTGTTTCCTGCAAAAATTGATCTGCGTGCCTCATTTTCATCAACTCTTCACTGGAGAGAGAAGGACTCCCTCCCACTGCAGTATTGTGGTGAAGACGGCAAAGCATGCACAGAAGGCACCTCACTAACACCATGCCCGGCTCGGAGCGGAGGCCTAATAAAGCTCACCTGCTTTTACCATCATAGCACAGGCTCCACTGAAGGAAAGACGCCAATTTGCTTTGGATTCCCAAAAGCTGTATAGGCTTTTTAAAGTATTTTCACAAAGATTAATTCTTTTGATCTTTATAAGAATCTGAAGGTAAATGGTAAATCTCGGGCAGGAAAGAGCGTGGGAAGGAATGAGGCCTGAGTATTATATGACAAAAACTTTCACAGCCTCTCGGTCTCCTTTCCCTTTCTGGAATCAGCTTCTCTGCCAGTGCAAAGACAAACTATATGCTGGGCAATCAGATAGTTTAAAAGGAACAGGTATAATGTATTAGACAAATGGGTTATTTAGTATGAAGTGACTTATGCCTATCACTATCATGTTATAGCAGAAGAATGGAAACAACGAAATGCCAATCATTAGGGGACTGAATAGACTTCACACAATAGAGTAGTGTGCAGCTATCCAGAAATGAGCAAGGTCTCTAGACTGTATGGTACAGAACAGGGCATATGGCATGCCAACCTATGGAAAGAAAGGTGAAAAACACCAATGTAAAATACTGACTATATATTATATATATTGCATATGTAATAAATGTATTTACTTATGTATTCAAAAAGAAATTTAAAAAGGATAAACTAATTTTTTAAATGGCTTCCTATAGAGGGAGGAAGAGAATTGGAAGAAACTGGAACGGACGTAATTTGTTTATAGTTTTGACCTTCAAACCAAATAAATGTTTTATATAATTTTAAATATAAATTTAACTTTAAAATTAAAAAGAAGCAACTCCAAAATTAAAAACTCAAAACAAATTAAAACAAATAAACATCACAACATATCAGACATAACCAAACAGAGAAGAATTACTTCAAATAACTTCAGAACAGTATTTTGCACATCCATAGTAAGAAATTGCCTTTGAATAAAATAAACTGCAAAAGTCTAAAGCTGTATTTAGTATTTTACAGTTAACCTCTGTGCTATATGTCTTACGGTTTACAGTTGGTAATAATACTGAGAATTGATTTGAAATTATTATACATACATACAAACACACATACACTTGAACAAAATAATCATGTTAAAGTCATTAGAAAAAAGATTTTATCATTGAACAAAAGGGATTAAAATATAAAATCAAAAAGTTAAGTAATAACTTGTAATATTAACCTTTGAAGTGCAAATATCTGTATAATCTCATGACTTTTCTTAATTAGAAAAAGCCCAGAAACAATGACGATCTTGTAGCAATGAGCACCCCGAGTATCCAGATGATGGTGTCCAAGTACCATTTTCCTGTCAAAGAAACCAAGATTCCTTGGAGATACACGACTGATCCAAGGTCTACGGCAGGAAATGTGGAAGGTAAGTAAGTCACCTTTTGTCATGACAGAAGCCACAAAGACTACTGAGGTAGAGCCAAAGGACACAGGTGCTGACTTTAAGGGGCTCCCAGTGGTCAAAGATTGGGCAACTGGAGCATCAGAAAGAATGATGACTGCCATGGAGTAAAGCACATCAAACAGCTAAAAATAAGTAAATAATACTTTAACAAATGTTGGCCACTGTATAAATTTGCTAGAATATAAATTTTTACTCTGAAAACTAGTAAATAAAGAGAAAGAATCACATAAGAAATTACGATCATTGGGGGAACTGGCCAAACAAGAAGCTGGTCACTTGGTGAACTGATTTGGAACAATTCAAAGAGAGAAGGAGCATGTGTGTGTGAGAGAGAGAGATTCCTAATATGCTGCAAGCATGGACATCCCTCCCTAACACCTTCTTACTGTCTCCTGACCCAGAAAGTTTCCGCTACTTTACTCCTATGATTAAGATGAAAATAGTCACTTCTTACCATTTTATATGACTGTATTACCTCTCTTAGCAGGTGGGATTTAACAAAAAGCCTTCAAATTACCACTGTAAAGTAGACCAATACAATATATTTTAAAATCAGAAAACCTAACAAGATTTCCTAAAGGAAATTTAAATTTAGCACAGTTTCATATCAGAAAAAGAGAAGTTGATTTTTCTTGATTATCTACTATACACCAAATGCTTTAAGATCTAATTAGCTCACTTAATATTTTACAGTCTCCCTGGGGAATGACCACTCATATTTTACAAATGAGAAACTGAGATTCTGAGTGGGAAAGCAACTTGGCTAAAAGCATACATCCAGTTAAGTCACAGATCTGGGATTCAGAGAGGTCTGTGTACTACATCAGGCTGCCCACAGCAAAACGAAACAGATAATATTGATTCTGGACATGGCCAGAGTTTGTGGGGATGCAACATTACTACAAATACCAGAGTGATTAATTGGTTAATAACTAGTCCCTTTTAAGACAACAAGGTAACTCCATAGGGAAGGTAAGAATAAATGTTTACTTGGTACACATGGCTTTGGAAAAATTATTTAATCTAAGATTTTAGGGAAGGAAGAAGTTATAGAGTTCTTTTCAGTTCAAGTTATTGTTTTCTAGACTAGAAAACAGACCTGGAGAGAAAAACACTGTCCTCCTTATGTGCTGCAAAAGCCCTGGGAGTCCCTGTGAGGAGTAACTACACAGGCCTGGAATTAGCCTGAGCTGTCTTGCCTAATCATCAACGTGTATCTTCAGGGCACTGACTCCTAGTCAAGGCACAAAACATGTCCATGAACAGTGTTGCCTTATAACTATGGGTCCAAAGTGGTTGAGGATGGTTTGCATCAGCTTGTCAGCATTGTTTATTGACAAAAATGAGCATGAACTCTGTAATTTCTTCCTTCTCTAAAATCTTAGATGAAACAATTTTTCCAAATATGCTCATTTCATGTTTATTGTAACCGGTCTCACTAAGACCCCTGGAGAGCTCAGCTGTTGAGGCTGGTTATATAGCAGGAATCTATGGCACCAAGAAAATATTTAAAATATTCAAGTATTTCAAATATTTTAAAACATAAAAAATGTTTAAAAGCATATAAGACTCCAGACAAAACACTATTTTGGATTCTTTGGTTCCTGGGTCATCCATGCACAAACACATCCGTGGTGCCTGGTATAAGAGAGGAAGTGGATCTTGCCACTCCCTTCTGAGGGGGACAAGTGGATCCTGCCTCTTGCTATGAGATGGCCTGTAGCTGCAAAGTATTAGGTTGGTGCAAAAGTAATTGCAATTTTTTATTTTTTATTTTTAGAGATGAATCTCACACTATCACCCAGGTTGGAGTGCTGTAGCACGATCTCGGCTCACTGCAACCTCTGCCTCCCAGGTTCACGTGATTCTCGTGCCTCTCAGCCTCCTGAGTAGTGGGGATTACAGGCATGTGTCACCACACCTGGCTAACTTTTGTATTTTTTGTAGAGACGGGGTTTCGCCGTGTTGGCCAGGCTGGTCTCGAACTCCTGACCTCAAGTGATCCACCCACCTCGGCCACCCAAAGTGCTGGGATTACAAGCATGAGCTACCGCACCCAGCCAGTAATTGCAGTTTTTGTCATTACTTTCAACAGCAAAAACCGCAATTACTTTTGCACCAACCTAATACATCTTTACTTTAACACTGATGCTGTGTAGTATCCTTTCCTGCAAGAAATGCCAATGTGTTTCTTGTCATTTTGGGTCCTCTGAGTTGTAAAGACATTATTAAAGAGCAACTGAACCGTGTTTAACTGCCATCATTAGAGCACTGGCTAAAAACCTACCACATGGTAAACACTCAAACATTCCTTAAATTAGTTGACTGATAAATAAAGAGAAGCTGAGTATTCTGACTTTTTGTCCACTATAAGCTCTTATAAAAGTTCTCATTAGCACTGAACAAATGTAATTCAGCATGATGTTAATACATACCTCTCTGCCCAAAAGACAAAGAGCCTATAATTGTCACTTTTTGTTCCTAATAGCTTCTATTCATCTCAATAATAATTAAAATGATATAAGTGGGGAGACTTTAGCAGCTGCTACAAAACGTTGGCTTGCAAGTACCTTTCTCCTCTCTCAGAGCCACCATGCTTGAGTGGTGTCAGCACACGTCTCAGGGCCACGTGTCATCACCTGACCTTGGAAACGGACGGTGATAGTGGACATCTACACCTAAAATACTTTATTTGTATTTAAACGCTTAGTCTCAACATTAAAAAGAAAATCTGTGTACATGTTTACAAAACTAGTACAAAAATGGATTTTAAAAACTGCTCATAAAATTATATAAAAGCTGTTGATGCCCTTAGAAGAATGAAACAAATCGAAGCCCATTCATATGCCTCTTGCATCTAAAGATGAAGTGATTCCCAAAGGCTGCAATTTAAGTTCCGTGGCACTGCTGTAAATCACTTCAACCAAATCCCAATTCAGTGGCTGAAGACGGATGGCAAATATTTGGTTATTTAGACAACAATAAAAATTACAGTAATTTTTTAAATTATACTCCAACCTAATTCTTTTACCACAGAAATAAGTATCTCAATCATTCTACAGTGAAAAACAAAATGGAATTTTAAGCTCCTTTCCCTGTAAAGACAAACCAATAGCTCTAACCCTTTATAATTCTACACATCAAAGGGCAAGAGCCCAAGCAAAGGCAAAGCTGAAAGATCACAGTGCTCTGAAAACAGACATTGTGGGCCATGGCTGAGTGGATGGAAGTGGAATCCTAAAACCTTTGGAATATTGTCTTTTTGGAAATAGTGAAAAGACTAAATCGAAATGATGACAACAGCATACACGTATTATAATATTTCAGTAAAAATCACATAGCAAGGCCGAGTACAGTGGCTCATGCCTGTAATCTCAGCAATTTGGGAAGCTGAGGCAGGCAGACTAGGAGGTCAAGAGATTCATACCATCCTGGCCAACAAGGTGAAATCCCATCTCTACTAAAAATACAAAAATTAGCTAGGTGTGGTGGCGCATGCCTGTAGTCCCAGCTACTTGGGAGGCTGAGGGAGGAGAATCACTTGAACCCAAGAGGCGGAGGTTGCAGTGAGCCAGGATTGCACCAGGATTGCAGCCTGGTGACAGAGTGAGACTCCATCTAAAACAAACAAAAAAAATCACATAGCAATATGTATTTACTCCAAGGAATATAAGACTCTAGCATCCGGTTCTAACACTTACTATTTGCCTTTAAGCAAGTTACTTAAACCCCTCAGGGCATTTTTTTTCTCATCTGGAAAACTGGCATAATTAATAATATCTACTTCATAGGCATTAGTTAAACGGATTAAATGATGTTATCCATATAAAATTGCTTAGGTAGAGCCTTGAACTTAGTAAACACTCAGTACATGTCAGCAGTGTTTTTATTATCATCATTATTATTACAGAGATTTTATTCTCAGACCTATTCAAAGTGCACAACTTCAGATGTAAGGTGCTATCATCATAAATAGTATTTTTTTTTACTGTGATATGATCAGGTTGTATTTTTCCATTTGTATTGTTGTACCTATTTGAAGTTAAGTAAACTTCAAAACAAATCGCTATTCACTACTTCATTTGATCCTCACAACAATGCTGACATAGAGAGAGATGGGGAGAGACTATCCTCAAGTTACAGATAAACTCCAGTTTCTGCTGAAATTTAGGGAGGAAAGTGACTTGACCAAAGTCATGCAACTAGTTACTGGCAGTGAATGGATTCCAAGGGCACCCTGTATAACTGCTCCTTCAGGGTTGATATGGTTTGACCCTGTGTCCCCACTCAAATCTCATCTCAAATTGTAATCCCCATAATCCCCATGTATCAAGGGAGGTGCCAGGTGGGAGGTGATGGTATCATGGGGGTGGTTTCCCCCCATGCTATTCTCATGTTGGTGAGAGTTCTCACGAGATGTGATAGTTTTATAAGGCAGTTTCTCCTGCTCTTGCTCACTCTCACCTGCCACTATGTAAGACGTGCCTCTTATCCTTTCGCTGTGACTGTAAGTTTCCTGAGGCTTCCCCAGCCATGTGGAACTATGAGTCAATTAAACCACTTTTCTTTATAAATTACCCAGTCTTGGATACATCTTTATAGCAGTGTGAGAACAAACTAATACAAGTGGTCTTCCCATCATTTCAGGCTTCTCCAAAATACCAACTTCATAATATTTAGCTAGTTTCAAGAGATAAACGTGACCCCAAGGGGGTCAGCAGAAACACCATGAGCAGGGAGAGTGCACTGTGACACAAAGCCACTGTCTAGTGGAAACACACTATACCAGAGGAGTGAAGTGGGGTTGACTGTGGTATTGCGATGATGCCCTCGTCAGACATTGGTGTCACCACCTCCCGCCAGGCACAAGCATCCTCAAGTGATTATGGCATGAGAGAAGGGGAGATGAAGGTCCGTGAGCAGACTTCCCACCCCGCACCTGCTTGCCTTTGGAGCTCTATTTCTGACCTAGGGATAAACTCTCCCCTCCACCCTCCTCTGCCACTAGAGGAAGCTTTATCCTCCCCTGCTGCTTTGCCTTTGCTCAGGCTGGTCCTCCACAGGAAATAAACACCTTTTCTCCAAACTCCAAATGGGCAGATTCTACTTTCCCTTAAAAACCTAGTTAAAAGCCATTGTCCATGAAATGCAACTCAAACACACTATCTCATCAGCCAAAATAATCTCTGTGATCCAAATTTTCTGTTAATTTATTCAGACAGCTTTTTCTAATGTATTTCATAAGTTTTCTCTCTCCTCTTAGATGTGTAAGCAACTTAAGGCCCTGGTGTGAGTCTTTAGATTTCCCCAGCCACACACCAGGCACAGCGCTGTGCATAGAGCTGGCATTCAATGGCAATGTGAACGAGCGAGCAATAGAAGGCCAGTCCTTCCATAGGTGTTTGGTGCTTCCTCTCCATCCATAACACAACGCAAACAAATTGCAATGAAGGTCAGGGTATTTACCTAAATAATTTTTTAAGTGAAAAGAGAATTTTAACTCAAAAACTTTGTCAGATGATAAATTCTTTTTCAGATATATTTCT
This sequence comes from Rhinopithecus roxellana, assembly GCF_007565055.1. Classification (NCBI taxonomy): domain Eukaryota; kingdom Metazoa; phylum Chordata; class Mammalia; order Primates; family Cercopithecidae; genus Rhinopithecus; species Rhinopithecus roxellana. The sequence continues at coordinate 131,231,280 of NC_044557.1, read as the reverse complement.
TAATTCCCCATATCAGTCTACATGCATTAAAAAAAGGGATTCACAGAACAAAAGAGCTCAAATTTTAAAATTTCTTTTAAAAATGAAATCTATGCCCAGAGAGTAAGAATGAATAAACTGATAACAATTCAAAAAACCAAGAGGAGTTTTAACAAATTTACAAGAAGACAACAAACAACCCCATTGAAAAGTGGGCAAAGGACATGAACAGACACTTCTCAAAAGAAGATATACATGCAGCCAAGAAACATGAAAAAAGCTCAAAATGACTGATTATTAGAGAAATGCAAATCAAAATCACAGTGAGATGCCATCTCATGCCAGTCAGGTTGGCAATTATTAAAAAGTCAAGAAACAGCAGATGCTGCCAAGGCTGTAGAGAAATAGGAATGCTTTTACACTGTTGGTGCAACTGTAAATTAGTTCAGCCATTGTGGAAGACAGTATGGCGATTCCTCAAAGACCTAGAACTAAAAACACCATTTGGCCCAGCAATCCCATTACTGGGTATATACCCAAAGGAATATAAATAATTATATTATAAAGATACATGCACACGTATGTTCATTGCAGCACTATTTACAATAGCAAAGACAAGGAATCAACTCAAACGCCCATCAATGACAGACTGGATAAAGAAAATGTGGTGCACATACACCATGGAATTCTATGCAGTCATACAATGGAACAAGATCATGTCCTGTGCAGCGACATGGATGGAACTTGAAGCCATTATCCTCAGCAAACTAACACAGGAACAGAAAACCAAACACCACATGTTCTCACTTATAAGTAGGAGCTGAATGATGAGAACACATAGATAGAGGGAGGGGAACAGCACACACTGGGGTCTATTGTGGGATTGAGGGGAGAAGGAGAGCGTCAGGGAAAATAGCTAATGCATGCTGGGCTTAATACCTAGATGATGGGTTAATAGGTGCAGCAAACCACCATGGCACACATTTACCTATGTAACAAACCTGCACATACTGCACATGTACCCCAGAACTTAAAATTTATGAAAAGAAGAAGAAAAAATCCAAGAGGAGTTTTAAAAAGAATTATCTCTGTTTAATCTTACTGCAATTTAACATGCCCCCTCTACTCTTAATCAATCTTAATATCGCTTGACTATTATTATTTGTTGCCTGTCTATGAAGAAAAAAAATATGCGACCTGGAAATAAAAAGCTTTTTATCAGAACAAGTAGAATAGCGAACATTGTATAAACTGCATTGACTATGATCAAAATAAACAAACAAACAAAAGTTGCTTATGACAAAATCAGAATGGAAGTGGCATTTTTGAGATATTGCTTCTTTAATTCTGACGTTGGACCATGGGATGAACACTGTGAGTTAGCCTTATTCAATCCTGCACTTCCCTGGCCAAGTGGGACCCATTTAGTGGCCACTGCCTCAACCATACCACTGTGGAAGTCTGCAGCCGACACCCCAGCTCCAGCTGAACCCTTTATTCTGTTTTTCCACAAGTTGTCTGTCTAGCCTTGGCCTCCACCAGTAACTAAGAGATGGCTTTAGCCAGTATGTATTCAAGGTGCATTAGTGCCTGCCCAGCTCAGCACTGCACTACTCTCCCACTAACTCTGGGGGTGAAAATGGTGCATCTGCAGAGAAATGGGATAATCTAGGCAGCTCTGCTCCCTAGTCTGTCTGGAACCGGGGCACACAGTATGGCTTCCCTATGTGCCCTATGTGTATCCTGGGGACCTGCGTTTATGAAAAAGATGCCTCTAAAAAAATCGGGTTTCATGGTCAAATGACTTTGGAAAAGGCTGTAGTCTGAGTCGTCTTCTGGGAGTTTCACAATGCATATCGGCATATTAAAGGAAATGAAAGGGCCTGCAGTAAAGAATCCGATGATATTTTGTTGAACTCAGCAAGTTCCAAATTTATTTTATTATGAACTGTCTTCCCAGTAACACCTTTGAATATGGAAACTTAGTTTGGGAAATGCTGGAGACTACAATTAACAGCTGTGTGGCTTTGAATCCGACTACAAGACAACTTTTGCTTTCCCTGTCCAAAAATAATTGCTCAACAAAGGGTTAGTGGAAGAATTAAACTACAAATGGAAGGTTTAGATTTTCTCACAACCAAACTATAAAATAATCTGGAAATTTTACCTTAACATAGGAAAACATGTATTTTTGCAACCAAGATCGAGAAAAGCATATTTTAAGTCACAATTACAATAGTCCACAGCAGTATGTTCTTTATAAAAACATGTGCTATCCTAGACCCACAACCCAATGTTGTATGTCTTTATATATATAAGATGAAGCAGAGCACAAAGTGATTACCCAAATATTTCAAATCAATTTCTACAGTGATGCCTGTTCATTTTCAGATAATTCAAGTTTACTGGATTTGAATGTGGAATTGGAGAACTAATTCTCATAGGAGCGTAAGTGACCTGAAAAGTTATCATAATTCTACACTATTTAAATATACTTCAACTGTTGAAATACACCTTATTAAATAAATTATGACTTTAGGAAGATATGGTCAATCAGCCATCTTTGATACCACTAAGAAAATATCTAGAATATTACATGATATAATATACTGAAAATTTCTCCAATATCTGAGAATTAATGTTTCCACATTTCTAAGCATCCAATTTATTATGAAAGAAGATTTGAACACTAAGTACTATGGGTATATGCATCAAAGTCTCCTAAAAATCAGTTTGCCCAGACATCAAATATCTAAAATAAAATTCATACATTTCCTTTTTAACTTCACACATCTCCAGTAATTCAAATAAAATCTGTTCACACTTCTGAAGGGGAAATCCTGCTACCATGAAACAGATCTATATTTCAGGTTATCAATTTTTTTAACACTTTAAGACCCATGCCAACCCATAAAAAGATCTATTTAGATTTAAATTTGAATGTCATTGCCTATTTCATTTCTTTAAACTGAGAACCATGTAAATATAAATATGCAAAATTCTCTCCCTTCCCAAAACAGAGTTGGGAAATGTGGCACAAGGTAATACAATCTGAATCAGAGAGAACACTTTCCAGGATTTCCTCCTCCTAAAATCTGGGGGGAAAGGTAGCTGTTAATGAACTAGTTTAACACTTCGATGTTAGATTGAACTTTCTCTTCACCCATTCCATTTCATGGTCAAAATGATCATGTTTTCAAGCAGCCCTAGCGGCAGTGCCTTACCAGTGTAGATGCTGGCATTGGAGGCTGGGATACCAAACTGTGACTCGATGAACTTGGGAATGAAGGTAATGAAAGCAGTTACAATGGCACTCTCAGCTGTGTATGACAAACTCACAAAAAGGAATGTCATGTTGCTTAAGATCCTGACAGCTGCTCTTGGTAGGTCTACAAAATGACAAAAATGACAAATGAATGTTATAAACAATGGATGGAAAACAAAATAAAACTGAATTGTTTTTGAAATGAACTGGAAATAGCCATTCAGCAACATTTGCCACCAAAGAATAAAAAAATAGAAAGATCCGATGATGATTAGAAACCATCCTCTCTAAATAGATTTTGTTTTGTTTGGTGTTTTTCTTTCAACCAGGATATGGAAATTAAGTAAAGTACCTAAAAACATACCCATACAACTGATAGTTCCTATTTGAAAAACTGTTAGAATTATTTGCATTTCTTCATTGATTAAAACAATGTTATTTATTGTTAAGACCTCAAAGTCCACTAGACATGTAAAGTGCCTGCAATGCAGCCTTCAATTACAATTTCCACTTTTCACAACTAACATTATGATGTAGCTATTCCGCTTCTGTGGGCATCTACATGATGTTGTATTTCTGATTGTCAAGCCTTATTATGAAACAGGAAATAGTCACAGTTTAAAAAGCTAAAAGAATGAGGCCATGAGGTCAGACACTCTGAGGTACTGGAATTAGGGAACAAAGATCTCCAAAGGGAAAGGAGCGCCGAAAGGTGGGGGCTTAGAATCTGCTGAGCTGCCTCCAAGAAAGGAAAGCTTCACCCTTGAGTCTAGGCATTTATTTCACAGAACCTGCCATCTATATTTTTCAAGATATATGTGCAAGTATTTTCACTGGAGCATAGTTTATAATACTAAAAATATAGGAGGGGGGAATCTACATTTCCATCGATGGGAAATGTTTAAATAAAAGATGGCACAGCCATATAATGGAAAACCAGACAGTAGTTAAAAATGAAATAGAGCTGTATGTACTGGCATGAAAGAACTCCAAGAAATATTTGTATTAATTTGTAAAGCTAGCTGCAAAAATGGATGTACATATATGTGTGTAATTCTATTTAATTAAAAATCAAACAAATCAAAACAATGTATTTTATATGATCAAATACATACTTTTCAATCATACTCATCCTACAGCCTGTTGTAAACACTGTAAATTAAAATGTCATATCCAAGATTTAGAACTTAGAAAGTTAAGATTACCTATCAACAGTTAAAGATTCAAATTAGGTTCAGCAGTATATTAAAAGCCAATGTGTTGATTCTAAAACATCTGGGAAAAATATATAACACCAGATTATTAAGGGTTTATGTTCTCTGAATGGGACTAAGATTGGGAAATAGGAAAAAAAGGAGATTATTGTGTATATACTTTTGTATTTTTACAACGCTAGAACGTGAATTAATGTACATTTATGTAATCTTTATGTATCTTCATAGAAAAGGTAAGCTGCATTATTTTTGGCAATATAGTCATCTGAGAACAGTTATCTCTTTCAACATAATGAGTCATTTCATTAAAATTAGCCAAGAACTTTTATTAAAGCTATAATTCATAGCTTTCTATTCACCAGAATTTGAAATGTAGAAACTTAAGACTGCTCACTATCATCATTTTAAAATTTAGACTAAATTTAATGTTCTATATTTTAATTTAATTTTTAAAGTTTAAATTAACAATTAAAAAAAATTAAGATGCATGCTTCATTTTTTCACATGGATAAACACACCAGAGAAAAAACATAATCAAAGTGCTTCATAAAGTCATCCTACAGCCTCTTGTAAACACTGTAAATTGAAACGTCATATCCAAAATTTAGAACTTAGAAAGTTAAGATTATCTATCAACATTTAAAGATTCAAATTAACTTTAGCAGTATATTAAAAGCCAATGTGTTGACTCTAAAAATCTGGGAAAAATATAAAATAAATTTTTAAAATAAGAAACTAATATACTATCACATGACTATTTTAAGAAATACTAGTTATATCAAACGGGTTTTTCTTCTGTAGCCATTTGGCTTGATAAAATAGCCTTCTAATTTCAAGTGTAACTAAAAACATGCATGATGGTTCTCTCTTCTTTTATTAAAAACATCTGCTGTTATCTAAGAAGAATTAGCAGAAGTTCAGACCTTCAACGACTCTTCTTTCTTCTACCTTTCTCAATCTCCTTTACTGGGGCTGAGCTTTCAGCCTACAGCCCTCCAGGAGTTGAGGTGGGAGCACAGTATCCACGGTTATACCTTTAGTTGGTGGGACTGGTTGATTTTTTTACATCGAAGGAGACTTAGCAAGTTATAAATACATTGAAAATAATGGAAATCAGTTTTCTAACTGCCAAAGAAGAGAGTTACAAATATGGAAAGGGGGATCATTCTACATCAGATTGGAAGGAGGTACTGGTATGAATTCACGGTTCAGATAGGCAGATAGATAAATAGATTAGATGAACATAGACACATGGATGATAGACCGTGTGTGTGTTTGTATGTGGGTATAAATATAGGTCCTTCTCTGTCTGCTCACAAGGCTTAGAAGTAATGACACCCTGGTAGGAATGCATCCACCTGGCACCCAATTCTTGGTTTCTAAAAACCATCTTCTACTAAAAGGAACCAGAGCTCCCTGGAAAAATGTCTAACTTTACAACTGGAGCAGAGATAATACAAGATAAGCCTAGTAAACCTTGTTGAACAAGAAAGCAAAAATGTGCTCATAGAATGGTAAGGACATGTCAGAAGGACACAGAAGACAGCTTGAAGGATTCTCAATGGCCCAATCTGGGACAATTTGACCTCTGTAGATGCTAAACCAGTAAGCAAAAGTCTAACAGGAATGAAATATATTCGATGTTTATTATTCACAGATTCCATATTTGCAAAGACACCTACTTGCTAAAATTTATTTGTAACCCCAAAAATTAACACTCGCAGCACTTTCACAGTCACGTGCAGACCAGAGAAAAATTTGAGTCCTCCAATGCACACATTCCCAGCTGAGGTGGAACAAGGTGACACTCTGCTTTCTTGTTTCTGCTGTCATATTGTAAACTCATGTCCTTTCCAGAACACATTGTCTCACATGTTGTGCATTTTTGTACCATTTGTTGGTGATCTCATTGCTTAAAATCCCCTGTGCTGCAGTGCTGTCTAGGGTTCCTAAAGTGCAAAAGACCATAATGTGCCTTACGGAGAAAATACTTATGTTAGATAAGCTTCCTTCAGGCATGAGTTACAGTGCAATTGACAATAAGTTCAGTGATAATGAATCACCCTATATATTAAATAAGGAGTCTTTAAACAGAAAGATACATGAAGCAAGGTCGTGTATCGACTGATTGGTTGAGGATTATGTTGTAATAGGAACCCAACCCAGTACCTCCCATAAGAGCGAAGTTCAGTCCAGGCTAATCCAGTGTTCACAGTGGCTTTATAGGACATAGCTGCCACAAATAATGGGTGTCAACTGGATTTACATAGCCTCAAAATATTTCCCCACAAAGTACTTTTTAATTACTCATTGATTAATAATTACATTATACTTATTAACTTTAGAATGAAGGAACCTGGTAAGTACTATCTTATCCCAGTGATAAAAGTTAGCCTAACTGGTGATAGAGCAAACTAACACTATGTGTCTCTGCTCCTATGTACTGAACATAGCATCATTTCAGTGGTGTAACACGGATGAATCAGGAAATATCACCAAATCCAAACTGAAGGATATTCAAAGTTAATGGATATACAAAGTGACTTGCTTGTACCTTTTTTAAAAGGTCAAGGTCATGAGAAACAAAAAAGGTTGAGTGACTGATTCAGGTTGAAGGAGACTAAAGGGCACAAAAACTAAACGCATGTGATCCTGGATTGAATCTTGGACATGATGGACATTATTGGGATAATCAGCAAAATCTGACTGGGGCCTGTGGTTTAGATGGTAGCACCAGGTCCACGTGAATTTCCTGATCCTTTTTTTTTTTTTTTTTTTTTTTTTTGAGACGGAGTCTTGCTCTGTCGCCCAGGCTGAAGTGCAGTGGCCGGATCTCAGCTCACTGCAAGCTCCGCCTCCCAGGTTTACGCCATTCTCCTGCCTCAGCCTCCTGAGTAGCTGGGACTACAGGCGCCCGCCACCTCACCCGGCTAGTTTTTTGTATTTTTTAGTAGAGACGGGGTTTCACCATGTTTGCCAGGATGGTCTCGATCTCCTGACCTCGTGATCCGCCCGTCTCGGCCTCCCAAAGTGCTGGGATTACAGGCTTGAGCCACCGCACCTGGCCAAATTTCCTGATTCTTATGGCTGCCCTGTGGTTACATAGGAGAGTGTTCTTGTACTTGGGAAACATACACTGAAGTATTAGCGACAGTAGAGTACCATACCCTCAATTTCTCAGAAATGTTAACAATTGGGGAATCAGGATGTGGGGTACACTGGTGCCCTGTGCTATTTCTATAGCTTTCATGTAAATTCAAAATTGTTTCAAAAACATAAAATTTAGAAGACTAAGTTAGCAAAATGTTGTTAAACCTTCCTAAATTTGCAACCAAATACTTAATTTTTATGCAACAGAATGTATTTTAGATCAGTTTCTTGGTGTCATTTATAACTGTGTTATTGTAAAACCAAAGATGCAGTAAAAAGCATGATGAAGGAGAGATGATGAAATAATGATAGTGATTATCATTTTTTGATCATTTAATGCTAGGAAATCTTATAAATTCAAGCTGGCACTAAAACCAGGAAATACCTTAAGTGGTAGTAAAGTAGGAATAAAATTCAACACAAAGCACCAAAATTCAAGAGGTGGTCTATACTCTGAAATCACTTTGAAAAGAAGTGTTAATAGCATTGGCAGATCATTTGCTCCTTCCAGGTGCATAGTGATGACAGTGTAGGCGGCCCCATCATCCCGTGCACACGGACCTGGTGTTAAATTGCACTCCAATCACAACGGAGCTATGCTGCAATAAATCTGGTGCACCCAGTGGCCTCCAAAGCCTTTGGTCAAAATTCAGAAAATCTGAGATGGGTGGTGTGAGTGGATTCTTTTTTTTTTTTTTTTTTTTTTTTTTTTTGAGTTGGAGTCTTGCTCTGTTGCCCAGGCTGGAGTGCAGTGGCATGATCTCAGCTGACTGCAACCTCTTCCCCCAGGGTTCAAGCGATTCTCCTGCCTCAGCCTCCCGAGTAGCTGGGATTACAGGCAAGTGCCTCCACACCAGGCTAATGTTTTGTGTTTTTAGTAGAGACGGAGTTTCACCATGTTAGCCAGGATGGTGTTGATCTCCTGACCTCATGATCTGCCCTCCTCGGCCTCCCAAAGTGCTGGGATTACAGGTGTGAGCCACCATGCCCGGCCATGACTGGATTCTTACGGAAGTTGATAAGGGATGGTGTTTAGGAGCGACTGGATCAGTATCAGTGAGGGCAGAGGCCGTAATTTATTCTCCAAACCCCATTGATCACAGCATGATATAAGGCAGAAGGTATTGATATGTTTCTAATTTTTTGACCATTAGCCAAACATGTTCCAGCATGTGTGAATATTTTATGCTCATTCATAAAATAAGTCACAATTTAAGTTTGTATTAGATGAAGGTCTTCATTTTTTGTTTGTTTGTTTGTTTGTTTGTTTGTTTGTTTGTTTTAGATAGGGTCTCCCTCTTTTGCCCAGGCCAGGATGCAATGAAGTGATCATAGCTCACTGCAGCCTCAAACTCAGGGTTCAAGCAATCCTCCCGCATCAGCCTCCCGAGTAACTAGTACTATAAAAGGCCTTTATTTGGACGAGCAAAGCTTAAATGAGCACCAACTTCAGCGAACCTGAAAGGTGCAGTCATCTTTTCAAGCGGGCAGAGAGACGAAATTCCTGGGAGTTTATTTAGTTTGATGAGAAATATATCCCAGGCTACAGATGGCTCTGCAAGTCCCTGTCACACTGGAAGACCCCTCTTCTGTGGCTCCTTATACAGAAGCTGCAAGGTTTTTACCATAGGACCTGATAGCCCCAAATGAGCTGATTGGACCAGGGAAGGAGGCTGGACTCAGTTGCTACCTACAGGCAACCCAACAGCCACCAGAGGCCTAAGGCACACTCTGTGAGCAAAGACTGGCCAAAAACCCCTTGACTTTGTTTCCCTTAGAGTGTTTGCATTAGAGACTATAAAGGGATAAGTAGGCAGGGAGTATGAAGACTGAGTGAGGGACAAAAGTAAGGAAAACTGACCCTGGAGCCACAGTGGAGTCTGCAGAGTGACTGTGGGGCTCAATGGCAATGGGCACATCCCTATCAGCCAGGGGCCCAGCCACTGGGGCTTCTGCTCTCCCCTGGAGTCTTGCACCAGAACCCCAGTATCTCAGGTGGCTTGAACTGGCTTCTGCTCTTTACAACCTGAAAGGATCTGTATCATGTCTTTTTGCTCTTGTGTTAGATTACTGAAACAAACTTTGTTTTAATGACATATTTGAAAAATGTACGCCAACAAAGGGATTGACCAAGCAAAAGAGGAAGACCCAGTTACCATGAACACCACTGAGTGTGCCAGGCCTGTGAGAGCGGGCTGCTGCCTGCCCTTCCACTCTGTAGTCCTATGGCTGCCCTGCCCCAAGCTTCATCCGTGGCCTGGTCTACTTCATCTCTGTACTATCTGTGGATTTCCCACCGGTCTCCTTGGCAAATGTCAAACTCATCCATCAAGTTTCATGACTGGCGTCTGCCCCTATTGGAAGCATTTACAGCTTCTCTAGACAGTCTAGGGGGCTCCCTCTCTGTGCTCCCATGTACTTGGTCCATAGCTCTAGTCATCATTTCTTAGGTAGCTGCATGTGTTTACCTGTCTGTTCCTTTCAGGAGACTATAAAAGCTCTGACTGCAGGACCTTGGGGTATCTGTACATCTTCAGCTCCCAGCATTCATCTGGCCTATAGGAGGCACTCAAAAAATATACTTAGAATGTATTTATTAATATTCTTTATTATATCACTGGAATAATTTGTACTAAAACAATAGCCATATACTTGTGAGAAAATGAAGTCCATTCCAAAGAGGCATAATTTCCTGCTGGGGAGCAGGTTAAGAGTTAAGAAAACGTAAGACGAAAGGTGGTTCACAGTGGTGAACTCACTGAAAATAGAAAATTATGCTCCTTTTTAAAGTATGGTTCTTTAATGCTAACAAATCCTTAGTGGTGTCAGATAAGATTATAAACTAAAATGTCCATTAAAGAAAAATTAAAATACTAACAGGAGAAACAGAAAATACACAATATTGTCCTTTATCCAGCATATCTGAGAAAGAGGTATGCTTAATTTTTCAGATATCTGAGTGATTGCCTCTTTAAGCAACAAAGCTTTAAATATTTTTGCTGTATTAACTGGTAATACTAGAGAATGCATCACATAATCAGACATTTTCTTCAAGATTCAAAGTCATAATTATAAATACTAATTTCTGTAGGCTAATTAGTTTCACCATATTTTTACCCTTCATTAATATTCTGATTTTTTTCTTCTGGTTGCAAGAAAATTCCATGCCCAGGATGTGTTGCTGTGTTTGTTTTTACCCACTGACATTGTGCATCCACACCAACTTTTCTTTTATGTTCTTCTAAAGAGCTCTTCTAAAAGTAAAATTAGATATTAATTTTGTTCCTTTTACATCTTTTTTTAAAATTTAAACTGGGGGTGGGATAAGGACTAGTGCTTGTTTTATTATTATACAAGATAGGTAAGTTAGTATTATTATGAAACAGTTGACTAAATTTTATTACCTCCAAATGTACATTTCTAGCCAGGTATAAATTATGAGTATTAAATACCAAACAAACATACTGGCCCGTCTTAATGCTTTTCATAATTTTTGACATGGATATATCCAGACATACTAACATTTATCTAAAATTTAGTAGCCCAGGCAGTTTATTTTCCTTATGTTTAAATTCAACTAAAATACATACCCTTTTAAAAAAATAATTTATTGTGCCAAAATTCACAGAATATAAAATTAACTATTTTAAAGTGAAAATGTTAGTGGAATTTAGTACAGTCACAATGTTGTGCAACCACCACATCTATCTAGTTTCAAAATATAAATACTTTCTTACTATTAAAAAAGTTAAGCATTTTATTTTCAGAAATGGGATTGCACTTCACTTTTACTTTATTCTCTAAATTTTCTGTCATGAACATGTATTACTTTTAGGATCTTGTTTTAAAAGGTGCAATTTTAAAAGGATGCAGAAATGTGTCATCCCTGAAAGTCCTCCCTGACTCAGGCAGCCAACATGGATTCCTTTCTCCTCTTCCTTCCACCTCCTTAGAATGTACATACCTCCATTTTAGGACTTAACATATTAATATTGTGTCTACTTTCCTTTCTGCCTCCCTTTGAGGGCAAGGTCTGTAACTTTTCATGTATGAGTCCTGAGTTCTTAGTCCTGTAGTAATTGTCCCATAAACATATTTGTGAGAAAGAAAAACAAAAAAAGAGAAATTTCCTTAGGATAGATATTGCCAGCCATTTATCTCAATAATTAAATTATTGGGTTCCATTTGGAAACCCATCTAGTCCTTTGCTAAAAGTTTTAAATAACACCCATTTCTTATATAAAAGTACATTTTGAGAGAAGAATGATCAAACAGACAGATAAAGGCAGCTTAAAGGGACTAACGTCAAACAAGGCATAAAATTCACATTGGGCACAGAGACCAAGAATGAAGATGACAGCAACCAGAGTGGAAGGTCATTGTTATATAAAAGATGGGGATTTTTATTGATAAATTTTAAAATAATGTGATACTGCTAAAATACAGGGTTCTTTGCAAAGAACATGAGCAGTACCAAGGCCTTTGCCTTGAGGGCATAGGAAAGGCCTCCTCAGCGGGGAGGAGGAAAAGTGGTGTAATAAAGAAAGAGGGAACACCACATGATAATTATGGCTGAAGGAAGCCAGTGAGCGGATACTCCAGCTAGAACACATAAGCTTCTCTGTTAATCATGTTTGTAAATTTATATATTTTATAATGCTTTGACTTCTTAAAAAGCTTGTTGGCCAGGGACAGATTGCCCTCCCAGGACTACAGCCACTTCTTAGAGATAGCACTGGGCTCAGCCACCACTGGGAGCATACCTTTCATAAACAAACCAACCAATCCCAAGGTGGTGGCCCCAACCACCTCCTTATCTAACTCACACACACTTCACCTGTCCTAAATCGCCCAGGTTCAGGTACCAGACAACTGGAGGCCATCCTTGTAGCCCAGAGCCTATGGGCATTATTCAAACTAGCCAATCCTAAGCTCTTTCCCAAGGAAACCCCAATAAAGGCTGTGGCCCAGACTCTGGTCTCACTCCGATTCTGCCTCCTGACCAACCTGATGCTCCCCCTGTGGTCCTGCATGGCAGGGCCTGCCCCCTTCTCTTAGGAAGTATAAGTAATTATTCTACCAGTGGTATTAACCTCATCATGTCATCACTCAGATATCTCTATACATTAAAATCTCATGGGTACAAATTATTGAATAGCCTTTAACATCTCTTGAAACTCCTTAATCCTCTTCTTTTATAAGTACTTAAAGTGCAGCTGGCCCTCCATATCCATGGATTCTGCGTCCATGGATTCTGCATCCGTGGATTCAACCAACCACAGATCAAAAATACTCAGGAAAAAAAATGAATGGGTGCATCTGTATTGAACACATACAGACTTTTTTCTTGTCCTTATTCTCTAATCAATACCATATAACAACTATTTACATAGTATTAACATTGTATTAGGTATTATAAGTAACAAGAGATGATTTAAAGTATATAAAGGCATTATAAGTAACAAGAGATGATTTAAAGTATATGATTTAAAGATGTGTGTAGTTTTTATGCAAATATTACACCATTTTTATATCAGAGACTTGAGCATCATGGATTTTGGTATCCACCAAGGGGTTCTGGAACCAATCCCCCATGGATACCAAGGGATGACTCTATTTAAATGTTCCATTATTTCTAATCTTGTAGTTCCTATCATTTGTATTCTTTAAGGCCTTCTGGTGGATCAAAAAGCTGGCGAAAACATATGATCATCCTGCAGTGAAAACCTTAGTAACTTTTATGGCCTGTGAATTTCTCATGATCCTGTATGTTCTTGAGCATTTGGCAGATACAAATTTTCCATGCCTGTTATCCAGAAGAATCAAACTATTTTTAGTCAGGGTTTTCTGTAAAAGCAAAACCAAGACTGCTTATCGTATGCAACATGGCCAACACAGGACGTACATGCCCTCATTTCCTGCTCATTTTCTTTGAAAGAAATGAGCCCACGGGCTTCCCAATCTAAGGCCCCATGAAGATACTCTATGTCCTCCCACCCCTCCAAAACACACCGTCAAATAGCATTTGCTGCTTGCCTGGAAAAGACAGGAACTAGATGACACTAGCACACCACAGTCACCTTGCAGCTTAGCACATCGAGCCCAAGACACTTACCTACAACAAGGGGGTAGAAATGATGTCTGCCAGGGCCTAAAAGACATCATTAGTGGCTCCTGGCCACAGTACTCCCTTACTTGTTTAAATCAGCACTTTTGAGTATTTTCGAATATCTTTCTAAGGAGATGCTACTCTGATGAGTCACCCCACAGTTATTTTGCTGAGTATATAGAAAGAGCTTTCTTTTTTAGGGATTCTCTGCCTGGACTGTTACCATTTACTATTCACCTCCTAAGCTGCAAGTCCAAATCTAAAGATGTGGCTGACCACCAGAAATCATACATACAATAAAATAAAAGTTAGACAGAAAAGAAACAAAGAATTCAATACACAGAAAATGTAAATAGAGCAGAGCATCCAAACTGGGGGAAAGAAATGTGGCCATAAGACTTTTCCTGGGTTTCAGATTTGACTCTGACTTTCCTGGCCATCAAAGCAAAAAGCTGTATAATCATCATTATCAGAAATGCAGAAACATTCTACTTTCTTCCTGGAAAACAAAGTTTTTCCTAACTATGTTCTAGAGCTGTGATTTTCACAGTGCGGTTCCTGGACCAACAGCTTCAGTATCATCTGGGAAATTGTTAAAAAAAACAAAGCTAATTCTCAGGCCCCACTCCAGACCTACTGAATCAGAGACTGTGGACTGGGGCCTAGAGACCTGGGTTTAAGGGAGTCTTTGTGGTGATGCTGATGTAGGCTAGGTTCGAGAACCATTGATCTTTGGAAAGGGGTTTTATATAAAGGGCACTGAGCAACCATCCTATGGCAAATATGGGAAATTCAAGCAGCAACTTTCAATAAAGCTGCAAACACAAAATAAAGGGCAATTTAGCAAAGGAAGTATGTATGCAGAAAGACTAAGAGCACAGGGCCCAGGCATGTAGCTTTTAGTGATTCTTCTTTGCTGGGTCAAAAATTGACCTGAACACATTCATACTATACTTGTTCCAAAACACCTAGCAAAGGAGCATATACAATGGTTCTGGGTGTTCTTAGGCAGCTCAAGTTCAGAATTTATTCCTTCTGCTTCTCTCAACTAGCTCCTCTCCCCATTATCTGAGGTTCAAACCCTATAACCACCTCTGGTACCTCTCTCTCCATTATTCCCATATCAGTTGTCACATCCTAAAGAAATGACCTCTTTTGCCAGGTGCAATGGCTCATGTCTATAATCCCAACATTTTGGGAGGCCGAGGCGGTGGATCACCTGAGGTCAGGAGTTCGAGACCAGCCTGACCAACATGGTGAAACCCCATCTCTACTAAAAAGACAAAAAGTAGCCAGGCGTGGTGGCGGGTGCCTGTAATCCCAACTACTCGGGAGGCTGAGGCAGGAGAATTGCTTGAGCCTGGGAGGCGGCGTATGCAGTGAGCAGAGATCACACCGCTGCACTCCAGAGTGAAACAAAGCAAGATGGTCTCAAAAAAAAAAAAGAAAGAAAAAGAAATGACCTCCTTCTTCCCTCCTCTCGTTCACTAATTCATTCATCAAATATTTACTATGTACTTACTAGGTGGTGTAAACTCAGCAGAAATGTAATGGACAAAAAAAAAAAAATCCCTGTCTTCATAGAGCTTACTTTCTCATTGGGGAGGCAATAAATAAGTAAGTACAATCCATGGTAGGTGAGTGATGGGTGCTAAGGAGAAAACTAAAGGCAGAATGGAGGTAAGAAGCCTTGGAGGAAAGGTCAGCGATTTTTAACAGGGTGGCTAAGGAATGCCTCACTGGAAAGGGGCCATGTGAGAAGCTCACTGAGGAAAGTGAGAGAACATTCCCAGCACATGTGTGGCAAGTGTAAAAGTCCTGGAGTGAGACTGTGTCTGGCATGTTTGAGGACCAACAATGAGCCCAGTGCAGCTGAAACAGAACACACAATAAACAAATGGGACTGAAAGGAGAAAGAGTTGAAGAGGTAACCAGGAGTTAAATCATAGGTCACAAAGAAGTGGACTTTTCTGTGAATGAGCTGGGAGATCACAGAGCTTTGAGCGAAGGAGTGGCAATTTAACATTTCTAGCTGCTGAGTGGGAGGCATGTAGAAAGGCGGCAAGGGTCAAAGCAGCAGGGCCAGTTTAGCAGGCTGCTGTGCTTTCCTTCTCTACTAGTCGAAACCTCCCCACCGGGCTCTGTCTGCAGCTGTCTACCTGCGCCCCTTCCTAACAATCTGCTCCTCCTCCTCCCTAATCTACCTCTTCCACTGCTACCAAACACCGGCTCAAACCTCCCCATTCCCCATTAGAAAAGAAATCAGAGAACTCACGCTAGAACTCACGCTCTCCACCATATGCCCTGCTTGACCTTCCCAACCTCATCTCCCAGGCCTCTGCCACATATATCCAACGCACCAGCTACAAACTGCTTGTTCAGCACTTTCAAATACATCTACACAGTCCCAGTTTCTGGCCTTTGCTCTCTCTGCCTGAATATTCCTGACACCCGCCTCCACCTACTGAAATCCTCCCAGTCTTTCGAGGTTCATCCCAAATCCCACCTCCTCCACATAACTTTTCCTGATCCCTGAACTAGATGTTCCTTCTGCAGCCTTGAACCTCCACACCATTGCACCTGTTCTCTTTTTATGGTCTTTAATACATTTCCATTTGTATTTGTCCTGGCTCCCTCAGTGGACTCTAAGCTCTTGGAGGGTAAGCCATGGCTCACTCAACTTTATAACAAAAGCATGGAGTACAACACCTTCTATAGGGTGAACACTCAGTGAATTCAGTGATACCAGCATTATCCTTCCATGAGCAAAATTCTCTAACTTTCAGTGGCCTCTTTAAATCAGTTTATCACCTCAGGGCAACTATTTTATTTAGTTACGATTTTAAATATATTGCACTCTAACAGACAAAACTCTAGCAGAGAAAAAAATCTGTTAAATTTTATGCTTAATTAATAATACTAAGCAATTAAGCTTCAAAGATTAAAAAGTGGACATAGAAAGTAAAATCCTTCTTATGATTAACTGCCACCAAAAGTTTTTTAGATAGAAAGCTTGCCCAGTTAAATTTGGAATGCTTTAAAATGCTGGACCTCAAACCTCAGGAAAATGGATTTGCTTAAATATTTTAAGTGTTTATTTTTATTGGTAAGATTTTTATGGAATCAATGCTAATCTCTTTGTGGAATGTAATACAGATACACTGAGAATTCTACTTTCCCCTTTGTGGTGTCTTAAATCAGCATTATTCCTGCATAATTTATAATAAGAATATGAAAACACTGAGTCAGATTTTCTCAATGTCTGTCATTAAAATGTGGAGGTGGACTTATATTTTCTTCTAACATTCTCTGCAACAGAACTTCCCAAAAGGGCACCATTCTGTATGGCTCAAATAATTTTCTTTTCTTTTCTTTTCTTTCTTTTTTTTTTTTTTTTTTTTTGAGATGTAGTCTCACCTCTGTCGCACAGGCTGGAGTGCAGTGGCACAATCTTGGCTCACTGCAACCTTCACTTCCCGGGTTCAAGCAAATCTCCTGTTTCAGCCTCCCAAGTAGCTAGGATTACAGGTGCTTACCACAACACCCATCTAATTTTTGTATTTTTAGTAGAGACTGGGTTTTGCCATGTTGGACAGGCTGGTCTCGAACTCCCAATCTCAGTTGATCCACCTCAGCCTCCCAAAGTGCTGGGATTATAGGCATGAGCCACTGCACCTGGCCAATAATTTTCTGTTTAAGAAATTATAACTTACCAACTTCTACCTCCTCTTCGAAGGTACTAATATTGGTATCCAAATTTGAAATATAAAATAAAGACCAAAAATCCAAGTGTGGTGGCTCACACCTGTAATCCCAGCACTTTGGGAGGCTGAGGCAGGCAGATTCCTTGAGCCCAGGAGTTCTAGACCAGCCTGTGAAACATGGTAAAACCCCATCTGTACAAAAAATGCAAAAATCACCTAGGTGTGGTGGCACAGGCCTGTAGTCCCAGCTACTAGGGAGGTTGAGCCAGGAAGGATCACTTGAGCCTGGGAGGTTGAGGCTGCAGCGAGCCAAGTTCATACCACTGCACTCCAACCTAGGTGACAGAGAGAGACTCTGTCTCAATAAAATAAAAATAGAATAAAAAATTTAAAAATTAAGACCAAAAGAAGCCCTACTCCAGAAAATAGAAGGGAAAACAGGATCTGGGATTCAAACTCAGATTTAACTCAAAATGAACTTTTCTATGAATCATTCTTTAAGGCAAGACCTCAATAATAAATATTAGCTTTGTTCAAAAGTAACCTCAATAATAAATCTCAGCTTTGTTTAAAAAAAAAAAAATGATGTCAATAGCAGAATGATTCCTGGGGATTTAATGTGTCCTTTGGAAAATTATCTTAAATACTAATCACTTTCTTCGGGTGATATGTATTAGATACACTAAAGGAAATAGATGTATACAAGATAAAAATGAATTAATTTTAAATATTCTAATTGAACATTATTTTAATATCATCAATGTCATTTTTAGCAAAACATTCTCAATATAATTCAATTAAAACAGTATTTCTTTCTAACAAGATGTCTCTTGAAGTTCCAGTCTTGATATGATTAGAGAATCCAGTACAAGTGGAAATAATAAAATGAATCAGTTGTGTGTCCCAGTCAGGAGATTTGGCTGCAGAAGTAGGATTAGTCATGATAATCAAGGCATAGGGTAAAAAAAGGAGACTTTATCAAAAATACTAATAAGAAAATCAGAATAGAAACAGATTTTATAAACCAACTACCCATCACCATTCAAAGACTCCTCTTATTCTTGTTTTTAAAAGACAATATCTTGAACCATCAAATTGAGCATAGAGAAGACAAAGAAAAGCAACCCCTGGCAGTACAACAAGATATCCCATAAAATAGTGTATAGATTCAATTTCCAAAATCATTTTTGAATTCTCAGTGGCCCTGATCGCTTTTGAAACTGCATGTCTAAGTATGGGTTCCCCAGGACCAGGACCTGAGACAAGAGTTCACGTCCAGGTAATTTATTTGGGCAACTCAGGGAACGCTGGGTGGAGAGCATGGTGGAAGTGCACTGGAAGGGAGGAGAGCCCACGAAAGACACAGAGACACACCTCAGAACTGCCTCCTCCAAGAGGGGCAGGAGCTGCGGGGCTTATCCAGTCATCCGCTTAAGACTTATCTGGGGCATGGGAGGCCAGGGGTTTCATTCCTTGGTACCTGAAAACCGCCTCATGCAGGAGCCAAGCAGTTTTCTCAGCCCACAACGAAAATCCTTCAGGCAAATAATTTCAGTCCCGGCAGTTAGTGGACCTTCGCCATGAAAACGGTGGGGTCCAAAAATGTGGACAGGGCATTGATAGCATTGTCTACACTGCATCTTCCAAAAGAACTTCATTCCCAGCAACAGTTGTATCTGCTCTTGGTATTTGATATCAATCTTCTCCCCCCTTTTTTATACTGTCCAATAGATGATATATTTCATATTCAAGTCACCTAACCCTAAGCTATAAAACATATAATTTTATCTTATGTATGACTTTATTTCTCCTTTTGAGTCTACTTTATAGTCTCCATAAATGAAAACTCAAAGGCTGGCCAGGCGTGGTGGCTCACGCCTGTAATCCCAGCACTTTGGGAGGCCGAGGAAGGTGGATCACCTGAGGTCAGGAGTTCGAGACCAGCCCGGCCAACATGGTGGAACACCATCTCTACTAAAAAAAATAATAATAATACAAAAATTAGCTGGGCATGGGCAGGCACCTGTAATGCCAGCTACCCAAGAGGCTGAGGCAGGAAAATTGCTTGAACCTGAGAGACAGAGATTGCAGTAAGTGGAGATCGCACCACTGCACTCCAGCCTGGGTGACCCATCTCAAAAAAAAAAAAAGAATCACAAAGACTATTACTATGTTTTAAATTCTTTGACATCAACCTTGTCTCAAGTGAGTTGTGAAAAAAAAAAAATCACTCTTTTGATAGTAGCCATAATGGTCTATAACAGGTTCACAAAAATGATGGGCCAGTGCACATGGGAAGAGATCAGGCCATGCCAGTGTCCAGAGAACAATTTATGTTATTAGAGCATAAGAAGTCATGTACAGTTCCAAAAAGTGCACACTGTCACAAAATCATGGGAAGGGAGAGGGCCGAATCTAAAATGTAACTGGAAAGAAGCATTTTCAATGAAATAGCACTTCATTTGCTTTCAAAAAATATAGTCTTTAAAAAAGGTTCAATCTAACTATTATTATTCTTAGGCCATAAGGACATGTCTGTAATATATGAGTAACTTTATTCTAGGCTGGAAATGTTCCTCATTGGCCACACTGTGTATACAGTCAAAATGAGATGATAATGTGCCTAGGTAAATTTTACCTAACACAACCTTGACTGATGAAAGCACTTGATAAATATTATGCTTCATAATTTATACCAAAAAAAATCAATTCAGAAAATGTTGGAAACAAAACTGAAACTAATGGAAGCATCACATTATAGGTTTCTAGAATTAAAGGGACTTATTGTCATTCAACAGATATACGAAACACTGAACAAATATTGTCTGGTCATGATCACTTCAAATTGTTTAGGTTATAGATTGCCTAATCTAGCTTAATATAATCAGCATTTTTAAGATAAATAAAAATGAAAAAAATAAACTATACATCACCAAGACTTTCTGGATGCTTTTACACTGGGTTTGGAGGCCCATCCCCTGGCCACCCTTCTCTGAGCCCACATGCAAGCATTTGACACAGCTGCTAAGTGAGATCCCTTTCTAGTGGTAGGTTTTATACTTATGTAGGCATCAAACCACACTACCAAAACCACTATTATTCCTCTGAAACAAACCCTCCATGGCACAATGCACTTGATTTTTAATATTTTAAAAATCAGACATCTCTAATTATAGTAAATAACATATATAGACATCTGTTTCTTTATGATCTAAATCAGTGCTTCTCAAACTGTGTATGAGGAAAAGCCATTTTTTAAAATTATTATTTCTAGTCTGTCATCTACTGATACTTTTGTAAAATACACAAATGAATTATTTAAAAATTAATTTTAAATAACATAAAATATAAGCTTAATTTTTAAATTATTATTAGATGCAACACAAAAAAAAATTACTCTGTCAAGTTTCTAAAAGTTTTGCAACACTTACTCTCAGTCTTAGTACTTATCTGGCCACAAGCCAACCACAGACAGTGGGTAGACAGCACTGGCCTGGGACCACACTTTGAGTAGCACTGACCAAATCGCCATGCATGTATTTATTCAAGAGGTATACTTTACCTCTGACATCCTTTCCAAATCCCATAGAAGAAACTTTTTTGTCCACTTGTTCACTGTTGTTTGATTTCTCCTTCAGAACATCGTCATCACTAACAGCATCAACAGAAAACTTTTTCTTTTTCTTTTTCTTGTGTCGAGGTGGAAGCTTTTTTGGAAAAGTAAACATTGGGAATATCACAAGAAACATTGCAATGGCACAAAGGAGGAATCCACTCCACCTAAAAAATTGGAAAATGTGAATAGCATTTATGGCTTTTCTTTTGTGAGTGAGAACAAATTAGTAAAGTAGAAGTTTGTGGTGATAAAATTCTCGAGAAAACTTTTTGTAATCAACTGTAAAGCAGTGGGAAGTTGAGCAAACTAAGAAAATGAAGAAATTCTCCCTTTCTGTGATATAAATGAGAAATCTACTCAATAATTATACTAGTGTTACATTGAATATTATAAACAGCAACCTGATTAGAATTTCCTTCAAGTGTTTTTGAGCACCAATGAGTTAGTTCTGCTAGCACTGCTAACCTTCTACGATGTTTATTTTATGATATGTCACTAAATTATAAATTCAATAGAAAAATAATGTAGACTATAGCATGTTATATGGACCAATATAGACATTTCTTTCTCATAAGAAAAGCATTAATATCCCATGTGAAATATGTTTTAAATTATTGAGAATATTCAAATATTTTTCTACAAACACTTAAGAATGTATTGACCCAGCCGGGTGCAGTGACTCACACCTATAATCCCAGCACTTTGGGAGGCTGAGACAGGAGTCTGAGATCAGCCTGGCCAACACGGTGAAACTCTGTCTCTACTAAAAATACAAAAATTAACCGGGTATGGTGGTGTGTACCTGTAATCCCAGCTACTCGGGGATTACCTGAGAATCACTTGAACTTGGGAGGTGGATGTTGCAGTGAGCAGAGATCGGGCCACTGCACTCCACACTCCAGCCTGGGTGACGGAGCAAGACTTAAAAAAAAAAAAGAATGTATTGCTGCCCACTTAGCTGGCCTTCACAATACTTCACCACGTATAAGGGTTACTGACAAAGACATTTAAGTTTAGTCCTTGCCTTCAAGAACCTACAACCTATTCATAAGCAAGCCAAAAATATAAGAAACAACCTCTAAGAAATGCAAAATGCATATAATTAAATATTAGATTATATGGTACAGATTATGAGTGCTATCAAAATTCAGAGAGGGGAAATGAATGTGTATTGGAAAGCTTTCCAAGAAAAGTAGAACAGGAGCTATTAGACTCAGAATTCTGTCCTTAAATTCACCTGAGGTTGCCACGTTGCAGAGCACTAGGAAGCAAATACAGAGAATAGAATGAAATTGTAGTATTAGAACCTTGGACTTCTTGACTGCATGATGCCCCGCGGGTCAATTTCTCAGTCCCCTTTCAACATTTCCTTAGCAATCAGAGGTTCCTGGCCCTCCCTAACAGGGTAGCCACGTTCTAACTACGATTCCTCACCTCCAAACTCTGCATTCAAGCTTCCAAGTTCATAAATAGCCAACACATTCCCATCAATTGTAAGCAGAATGCAAGTAGCATCGTAAGTATTAATACTGAATTCAATCAAGTAAGAATATAGATCCATTGCAAAGTGAAAATTCATTTTGTAAAATAAGTTTCTATTAAAGTGCTGTTATCAGCTACTAAAGGTCACAGTTGAGAGAATGATTCCTACAATTAGTCATTAATAATTGAGTGTGCTATTTTCAAAGATATTTAAAGTTATATCAAATGAAGATTTTAAGCTAGTCAGGAAAGGGCTTTATTTTGAGAAGTTTGCTCGGGGCAGACTTCCAGCAATCTCAGTTATTCAGAATGTAACCACCAGCCCAGTGCCTGACACAGATCAGGTACTCAAAAAAAATCTGCTGAATAAATAAATTGAAAGAGACAGTTTTGATTTTTAAAAGGTCAGCTGGGCACAGTGGCTCACGCCTGTAATCCCAGCACTTTGAGAGGCCGAGGTGCGTGGATTACCTGAGGTCAGGGGTTCGAGACCAGCCTGCTAAACATGGTGAAACCCTGTCTCAACTAAAAATACAAAAATTAGCTAGGCATGTCATTGGCAAGTGCCTGTAATCCCAGCTACTCGGGAGGCTGAGGCAGGAGAATGGCTTGAACCCAGGAGGCGGAGGTTGCAGTGAGCCAAGACCTTGCCACTGCACTCCAGCCTGGGCAATAAGAGTGAAACTCTGTCTCAAAAATAAAAATAAAAATAATTTAAAAGGTCATCTGTCTACAGAGAACATAGCTATGATAATGCCTGGCCCCTCTTACTACTTGGGTGCTTACGAGGTCCTTACCCATCAGGCACTGCTCACTTGCCTCTGGAGCCAGTCTCCACAAACTCTCCATTCCAGTCCCCTGAATCCCTGCAGCTCCCTGAGCTCTCATACTCTCTCCAGAAGAGGACAGACAGTGTAGTGTAGGGGACAACTCATGGGCTGTGGCTTCAGACAGACCTGGGTTTGTATCCTGTCTTTACCACTTGCTTACTATAGAATCCTGGGAAAATTACTTTGCTTTTCCAAATTGGCCTTCTTATCTACAAGAGGGGTAATAAGTATGCTTGGGGATCATCAAAATTAAATAAGATAATGTTATGATGGACGTCATAAAATGTCTGTCCCCAAATTAGCAATTGGTTCATGATAGCTAGTTTTGTGCGGTTGCTTTGCTTTTTAATTAATTAATTTATTTATTTTGATTTTTTTTCTTTAGAGACAGTGCCTCACTCTGTCGCCCAGGCTGGAGTGCAGTGGTACAATCATGGCTCACGGCAGCCTTGACCTCCCGAGCTCAAGTGATCCTTCCATGTCAGCCTACCAAATAGCTGGGACTACAGGCGCAGTGGCTAATTTTTTATTTTTTTATAGAGAAGTGGGGGGGTCTCACTATGTTGCCGAGGTTGGTCTTGAACTCCTGGGCTTGAGTGATCTGCCCGCCTCAGCCTCCCAAACCGCTGGGATTATAAGTGTGAGCCACCGCACCCGGCATGCTTTTTACATAGCATTGCACTCAGCCTCCCTGCCCATCCCAGCCCCAGCCATTGACTTAAAATTATATGCAAACATTAAAAATTTACTTGTAATAGCCCAAAGTGAAGGTGCGTAACAGGAAGGGGAGAAATATAGCAAATAAACAAAAATAATACAAAAATAATATTAAAGTGTGGGGTCACTTCAAAGCAGAGCAAACCGACTCACATTCTTCAACAGTCTCAAATAACATCGATACAACCATGATATAATAATGATGCTAAAGAGGACTCTGAGAAAAGCTGAGTGAGACAAGAAAGTGTGCAGTACATGTTGGAAAAAGACACATCAATAACAGCTACACTTGAAAAGCCAAGCTACCTAAACCTTTCATGAACCGTGACTCAGAGACCATTCACTAAGGGGGCCAGTAAGAGAATGGACTGAGAGCTCTGCTCTGGAGTCAGTTTCTTTTCCCAGCTCTCACTGACTCTGAGGCCTACGGAAAATTATTGAACTCCCTGAACATCAATTTCCTCAGCTGCAAAATGCACATAATACCAGTGACTACCTATGGTTGTTACAAGGCTTAAATGAGAACGTTTGTAGAGCTTAGTATAATGCTGGACATAAAATAAGCACCCAATACATTTTAGCATTATTCATTCCTTCCTTCCGTCTTCTCCCTCTCATCATATACCTATTGAAAACTTATCACTGCTGCTAGACATCATATAAAATAACATTGCATCAAATAACTGTCTTTGTTCAAGGTAGAAGTCTGTTACAAGCAGTTACTCAATAAAACTCAAATTTGTGTTTAAATAGACCCTCATTATATATTTCTATATTGACAGTCTTTATCATGTGTAGAACTAACATTGAGCCATTAAAAATGGGTAAAATTACTTCAGCGCTGATTAAATTCAAAGGACTGAATAGCTAACACATACTGTACAGCAGGAACAACTTAGAGTGCCAGACATGTAAACTCATTCATTCCTCACAACGACTCTATGATAATAAGTACCATAACTACCTTCTTTTATGGATTATAAAAACTGAGGCACAGAGTAACTTCCCCAAGGTCAGATAGGTATTAGGTGGCAGACCAGTGTTTAAACCCAGGGGAATATGGCTTCAGGGTCTATACTCTTCATCTCTCAATTTTATTTATTTATTATTTATTTATTTTGAGATAGAGTCTCACTCTGTCTCTCAGGCTAGAGTGCAATGGCGCGATCTCGGCTCGCTGCAACCTCCGCCTCCCAGGTTCAAGCGATTCTCCTGCCTCAGCCTCTCGAGTAGCTGGGACTCCAGGCATGCACCATGACACCTGGCTAATTTTTTGTATTTTTAGTAGAGATGGAGGCTCGCCACGTTGGCCAGGGTGATCTCAAACTCCTGACCTTCAAGTGATCCATCTGCCTTGGCCTCCCAAAGTGTTGGGATTACAGGCGTGAGCCACCATACCCAGCCCTCATCTCTCAATTTTGCTGCCAACTGGACTAAGGTCTCCTAAAAACAGTTCAAAAGACAGCATAAAGCACTGGTAAGACTAAAGCTCCTGCCTTCCCTCCTTCTCCCTACCCGAGTTGGTTCTCCCCATCTTTCCCTCCAGATGTTTCCCTGTCACTGTGCCCTCCTTAAGGACCTCTAAATAGAACACAGAACATATGCTGGATGTTCATAAATAGAGTTAATTAATCTGGTTTTCTGACAATGAAAAAAGTCTCTACTCTGATTTATTTCAGAACTGGAAAGGAAACAGACAAGATCAAAAATTTCACTATGAGTCAAGAACTTAAAACTCCTGTGTTACTTCCCTAACGCTGACAGGGGAACTCCTTTCTGTATGATTTAAAAATTCATAACACTTCCAACTTCAAAGAGCATTACTTATGAAAATAGGAAATGTGTATAACAACTAATATCTGTTAGCTGCTTTGAAAATCAATAGTGTTAAACATTATTCCTACCAACCTCAGAGTTATAATGTTATTATCATGTAATGAAACGCAGAGAAAACGAAGTACTCTAAGACACTCTTTAGAGACTAATTACTTTCTCCATATGTGTCTATGTTCCAAAAAAAAGTGAGTAATTACTTGGCACGTATCTTTTCTGATACTGAAGTATTCTCTTTACTATAAAGTGAAAATGCCTTATCAATGTATATATATTGCTAACCCACATGAAATGAATTCAGGACACCAATATTTTCAGTTAGTGCTTGCAATTGTAAAAAATAACTTATCATGTTCAAGTTGAGGACTGCAAGAACTCAAACATGACTCTGTTATTTGGATAAATAACATAACATCCAAAGTTGAAGTTCTCATTCTGAGTCCTAAGCATTACTTATTTTGGAGGACAGTTAAGTCCTAGGAAGCGAGAAAGCAGCTAAATCTCTAGCACACGTGAGGAAACAAAATATTAGCAAGAAAAAAGGGTCACTGAGAGTGTGACAATGGAAAAGCAGGACTGGCATTCCAGGCAGTGGGAGAGGGTTGTAAAGCAGACACACAAATACAATAAGAAAGTGAAAACAATGTATTTTTTTTTTTAAAGCACAGAAAAGATACTGAAAGGTATGATTAAAGTCAGCAGGAAAGTCCCCACACAGCCACAGCAGTCCTTTTCCTTCACTCTGCTATAAAGGAAGCACCCCAAACCTAAAGAATGCAGATTAAGCCAGTGTCCCCAAACCCTCTGTATAAGCTCCCTACTATAAGAAGTGGCTTCAGGACCACAATCTGATTCATGTGACAGTTGTGGAGGTCAGAAGTGTAAAATGGTTGAAAGGGCTGCGTGCCTTCAGGAGGCTGGGGAAGATCCCATTTCCTTGCTTTTCCAGCTTCTAGAGTCCACCTGCATTCTTTGCTTGCAGCCCCTCCCTCCATCTTCAAGGCACATCACTCCAACCTGTGCTTCAATCAGCAAATCTCCTTCTCTGATTCTTGCCCTCCTGCCTCGCTCTTTCCTTTGATTACGTTGGGCCCACCCAGGTCATCTAAAATAATCTCAGAGTCCTTAATCACATTTGCAATGTCCCTTTTGCCATGTAAGATAACATATTCATAGGTTCTGGGGATTAGGATGTCACTTTCTTTGGGATGTTGTTATCCTGCCTGTTACCCCTTCCCAGACACCTTTCAGCTATTTTTTGTCTCCCTATTGGAAAAATTTTAAATACAAATGTACTATTATTTTAACTATTGTTAGTAAGAAGTGAAATTTAAAAATTAGAGAACAGAACTTACCAGTTTCCAATGAAACGAGGGTCATTCTGGTCAAGGTGAACAGGATTTCTGGGATCAACATAAAAACCAATAAGAAGTCCACCTAATAAATATCCCACTGCAGGGCCAAGTGCTCCCATGACATACATGATGGCTGAGAAGACAGAAGGGGAAATGTGAAATACAGAGACGTTTCATTACATGTTAGGAGTTCTCTCATTTCACTGCCATACCATAGACACGTCACAGTTCAATCCAGTTAACTTTCAAAAAAGGGGACCTTCGGAGATTTGTGTCCATGTTTACATCTTGGTTTTGAAGCTTGCCCTTTATTTACCCATTGTCCTCTTAGAGCAGCAGAATCATTGGGAGAGCTTTTTTGGTGGCTTTTGTTTTGTTTGTTTGTTTGTTTTTTGAGACAGTCTCGCTCTGTCGCCCAGGCTGGAGTGCAGTGGAGCAATCTCAGCTCACTGCAAGCTCCGCCTCCCGGGTTCACGCCATTCTCCTTCCCCAGCTTCCTCAGCCTCCCGAGTAACTGGGACTACAGGCGCCCGCAACCACACCTGGCCAGTTTTTTGTAGTTTTAGAGACGGGGTTTCACCCTGTTAGCCAGGATGGTCTCAATCTCCTGACCTCGTGATCCACCCACCTCGGCCTCCCAAAGTGCTGGGATTACAGGCATGAGCCACGGCACCCAACCCTGTTTTTTAATATAGGTGTTTGGGCCCCACTCCAGAACCACTAAATTTTAATTTCTAGAAGTAGAGACCCAGGCTAGTTAACGAGGCAGTCACTGAATAACCAAGAGAAGATTTTTTTTTATGTCTAAGATAAAGAAAAAAAAAGAAAAAAGTAGGTGTCACTCATCATAGCTAGAAGATTCTAGCAGGATGAGGGAATTCAAGGCCAGATTTTGCTATGAGGCTGAATTCAGCTGAATTGACAAAACTGCTTAAGTGTCCTCAAATTGCTAATATTTTTTCAAACCACCACTTTAGAATTAAATAAGATGTTACAATGCATTCGGTTTACTGTTAATTGAAGAATCTTATTCAAATATGAATAAATCTGCCTAAATGGCATGGGTCAAAAGTTCCAAATGGAAAGCACCAACCACAGATGAACCAGAAAATAATTTTTTAAAGCACATGCCCAAGGGAGTGGGGAAAGTATGTCTCACTGTCAGTGGATCAAAAAGGTTGTCACTGTATCCAAAAAACTTGCCATCAAAATGGGCATATAGGCCAGGCACGGTGGCTCACGCCTGTAATCCCAGAACTTTGGGAGGCTGAGACAGGTGGATCACTTGAGGTCAGGAGTTTGAGACCAGCCTGGCCAACATGGTGAAATCCCATTTCTACTAAAAATACAAAAATCAGCCGGCCATGGTGATGTGCACCTGTAATCCCAGCTACACGGGAGGCCGAGGTGGGAAAATCACTTGAACTTAGTAGGCAGAGATTGTAGTGAGGCAAGATCACACCACTGCACTCCAGGCTGGGAAACTGAGCAAGACTCCAAAAGAAAAAAAAAAGGATGTATAGCAAACAACAACAAATTCATTAGCATATTTAATTATTTATTTTTCAATTTTCACTTTTATAATTTAAAATTATAAAATAAGTAATATTTTGTCAATTTTAAAATTTTAAGATAGGGTATGTAATTCCTTGAGAATCATAGAAAAATCTAGCCACATTCCAAACCTAATTTTTTCCTATTTGAACTCAGTTATCTAGTGACAAATCAATAAATACCTTTTTTTTTTTTTTGAGACGGATTCTTTGTCGCCCAGGCTGGAGTGCGGTGGCATGATCTTGGCTCACTGCAACCTCTGCCGCCCCGGTTCAAGCGATTATCCTGCCTCAGCCTCCCCAGTAGCTGGGATTACAGGCGCCTGCCATCGTGCTGGGCTAATTTTTGTACTTTTAATAGAGACAGGGTTTCACCATGTTGGCCAGGCTGGTCGCGAACTCCTGACCTCGTGATCCACCCACCTCAGCCTCTCAAAGTGCTGGGATTACAGATGTGAGTCACCACACCCAGCCAATAAACACTTTTAAGGCACTGTTGCGTACAAGGCCTGGTAACGAACTCAGACATTAAGTGTTCCTCATTTCCAATGTCGTCATACATTGTTAACCACTGAGTAAATAAGGAAGCTTTACCATAACCTTTAAAGTTACCAGAAAGCAAACTGGAATAATTAGAATGGCTTCACCTTACTTTATCATTCACACCTACATACACTTTGAATGATTTTTGTACCTCCTGTTACTTTTAACCACAAACAGCAAGACAGTAATTTAACAACTGCTCTCACTCTTCACACTATTTCAAAAGAGAAAGCACAGTGTTTATTTTATAGAATCATCTGCTCATAACAATAAGACATTAAGTTCTTTGACTCTCCATCTGTGATTGGAAATGGAGAATGGAGGCAGAGCCACAAGTAATTGGTACTCTTTTGGAAGTATACTTCTCATCAATAAAATTAGAATTTTGATAAAGATCTTGTTAATCTCTTTGTTTATAGCCTAGACTGTAACTCAAGAATAGAAAGTTACAGGTATTCCCATATGCATATGAAGATAACACTTATGTTTACACCTCCAGGCAAACCGGCATCATTTACAACTTAAAACTGTAATGAGGCCAAAATGTGACATGAATCATTCTCCCAAAATAGTTCTTCTGGCATGAAAGAGGCTATCTTACAAACACAGACAGGGAAAAGGGTATTTTCGCCATACTGTTTTTGCCAGGGGCACCTGAGGATAACATCTTGGAGTGGCAAGAGGAATTGTGCAGGATGTGTATTGGCCAGACACACAATTATCCAGTGAGAGGAAAATTCACTAAATAGCATTCACCAAAAAAAAACCCTAACTACTCTCTAAAATATAGATAAAGCTTTTTAAAATTTGTCAGTGTAACCAGAAACATTTATTTCTATTATATAGCAAGCAAGTCCAATGGAATCATTCCCATATATATCTGTGTGCCTGTGTGTATATATGTATGTATATGTGTGCCTGTGTATGTATATGAATGTATATGTGTGCCTGTGTGTATTTAGATACATATACACACGCACACACACAGGCACACATACGCATATACACCTACATATGTGTGTATATGTGTATATATTACTGTATATTGCAATTATATATGTATACATATGAATATATAACTGTATATTACAGTTATATAAGAATGTGTGTATATGTATATTACTCTGTGTGTGTATTATATATATATATACACACACAGAGGCACATATACATATATAATTCTTGACCTGGTCCCATTTAGTAAATAAGTCATTCTCTGGGAAGAAGTATTTCTGGCTCAAAGAAGCCTTTCTGGTTACTGCACTAACATTAGTGGATTAACCAATGGTTCTCAGTCAGAGCTTACAAGAGAAGCAAATTGTTGAAGCCAACCCGTACCACTCAACTCCCCCAGTCAAAAACTCCCAGTCATTCCTACTGACTGAAGGTAAAGGTCTAAACTGCCCCACCTGGAGTTCAAGTGCCGGACAAACTGGCCTCCTGCCACCATTCTATCTTAACACTGTAAGATCTCAAGCCTGTACTCCAGGCTCCATGATCAGCACAGGCCTAGGAGGAACCAGGTCCCTTCCTTTGCTGACCTCACCATACCCTGCCTGGGCCTTTCCAACTCTCTGGATCCTACCCATTCTTCAAGGTCCAATCAAGTCCACCCCGACTGTCCTCCTCTGAGTGGCCTTTCTCCTCAGAATCCCTGTAGACTCTTTTTTGTCTATTCTAGCAGCCTTCACACTCCATCATGCATCTCTAGAAGTAAACGGTTTTAAGCATTTATCTCGAATGGAAGTGTTTTCTGTGTGATGTGTAGGTACTATCAGTCTCTCTCTCACAGCTCACTTCGAATGCATCAGTAAATCCTGTTGGTTCTCCCATCAAATTATATCCAGCATCCAGCCCCTTCTCCTCACCTCCATAGCTAATACTCTGGTCCAGGCTCATCTGGAAAATTACCCTAGGCCTTCCAGCTGGTCTCCTGGCTTCTGCCCTTACTTCCCTACAATGTATTTCAACACAGCAGCCTTAATATCCTCTAGAAACATGAGCCAGATCATGTCACTTCTTGGCTCACATCCTCCAGTGCCTTCCCATCCCACTCGCAGCCCGAAACCCACGTGTAGCTACAGGGACCTGCCGACACATTTGCAGCCTCTCCTTTACCTCCCCACTTCGCCTCTCATCACTCCCTGTTCCCTAGGCTCCAGTCATACTGGTCTCTTCATTCTTTAATCTTCCAGGCACGTCTCCCTGCCTTAGGGTCTTAGCAGTTGCTCTGTGTGCACGTGTGTGTGTGTGTGTGTGTGTGTGTGTGTGTGTGTGTGTGTGTGTGTGTTGAACGCTCTTTCCTGCCACATGGCCACATGGTTCCTTCACTCCCTCCCTCCAGGTAGTTACTCAAACAGTTCCTTCTCACTGACTCCTGACATGGCCACCTTATTTAAAAATTAAAGACTCTTTCCCCAATTCTTACCACCCCTTTTCCCACTTTATTTTTCTCCTTAGTATGTATCGCCACCTAACACTACATATTTCCTTTGTCCATCTTTCTTATCATCTGTCTTCTCCAACTGGAACATAAGCTCCTCAAGAGATGCTTATCAGTGGTGCTCACTGCTGTGTCCCCAGTGCCCTGCACGTGGAGGAGGCACACAGCCCTCTGCACTCACACGCTCGTTACTCTCACTGCTCCCATGCAGCCAGTGAACACTCTACTGTCATGAATAGTAGTAGATGTCATGATGAAGCTCTTCCTCAGTGTACACCAGCTCCTGACATCTTAGCTAAGAACAGCAGCTATCAACCCATATTTCATGCGGTGAAGTTGATAAATTCATGTTTTTTGACCGTGTCCCACCAGATCTGATTACACCGTCATTGGTTTTCTCTTTTGATGAAGAACTTGGAAGTTTGGGCTATTCAATGAACCAATAACATAAATACAAATAGAAGCTCCAATCTGTCCTTCCTGCACCCCACTGGATTATCTTACAGGCAACGGAGTGCCCACTCCCCTCTGAGAGCACGCTAAATCATTCCATTCATTTGAGATTAAATGTGCCCTACTTTTTATCTCTATTTATCCTGTCAAATAGTCATCTCTTATCTTTTCAAGAAGCTCTGCATCCTTGACAGCAGGAATCACATCCTGCCTAGTACTACATAGTGGGTAAAGCACAGACTCCAAAATCATGTGTTCAAATCTCAGCTCCAATTCTCTACAATCTTAGGACATTGAGCAAGTTGCTTAAGCTCTCTGAGCCCATTTCCTCATCTCTAAAGCTGAGATGCTAGAAGTATTGACTCACAGGGTTATCATAGGCATGAAAGGAGCTAATACGTGTAAAGCATGTGGATACAGGTATATAATAGCCTGGCACACAGGCTATATAAGAATAAGCTGTTTTAGGCCGGGCACGGTGACTCATGCCTGTAATCCCAGCACTTTGGGAGGCCAAGGTAGGTAGATCATGAGGTCAGGAGTTGGAGACCAGCCTGACCAACACGGCGAAACCCCATCTCCACCAAAAATACAAATACTAGCCAGGCATGGTGGCACACACCTGTAGTCCCAGCTGAAGTGGGAGGATCACCTGAGTCTGGGAGGTCAAGGCTGTATTAGTCATGATCATTCCACTGCACTTCAGCCTGTGCAATGGAGTAAGACCTTGCCTCTTTGGACATGGGAGGCATTCAATATAATTTTTTTGTGGACTGATTACATACCATGATCAAAAGAATGACCATGCCCCTTATTTCTTATCCTATGTCTCTGGTTCCACCTTTGTCTGGATGTACCTCCTCCCAACCTTGGCAAGATGTACAGGTTACACATCAAAGGAATGCCTGTTATTTCATTATTTGCTCATAGTCACAGACTTAGACTTATATAGATTTAGACTGTATTGGTCATCTCAGGCTGCCATGATAAAATACCACACACTGGGTGGCTTAAGAAACTGACATTGATTTCCTCAGTTTAAGAGGGTGGAGTCTAAGATCAAGGTGCCATCAGCACTGCCTTCTGAGGAGGCCTCTCTTCCTGGCTTGTGGATGACTACCTTCTTGCTGCATCCTCCTCTCCCTACACAAGCAGGGAGAGAGCATTCTGACGTCTCTTCCTCTTCTTATAAGGACTTTATAGATTTGGGACCAGGCACATGACCTCATCTCACCTTAACAACCTCCCTATAGGCTCCCTCTCCACATACAATCATACTGGAGGTCAAGGCTT
The DNA here is from genome assembly GCF_007565055.1 of Rhinopithecus roxellana. NCBI lineage: Eukaryota > Metazoa > Chordata > Mammalia > Primates > Cercopithecidae > Rhinopithecus > Rhinopithecus roxellana. The sequence goes on along the minus strand of NC_044557.1, from coordinate 131,197,741 downwards.
CGACATATGAATCCTTGGGGGACACAATTCCATCCCTAGCAGATACCAACCCACCTGCAGCCATATCATTGCTCTTTCCCTTCTCTTGCTATCACTTCACTGCTCATCTAACATGTCTGTCCTCACCTTGACCACAGCCTGCCTCCCTCGGCCTCGGACATGATTTCTCTCCTGACTGTGCTTCCACCTCGTTCACTCAGTCAGCAAACTGGCATCTTGTGGTACCATCCCTTCAGGCTTGACCGAGTCCCCAGGGTCTGCTGGTCCCATGGTCATTCTTTCTCCAGAACATCCTATGTACACTTGACCTAGAGCTAGCTCAGTGACCCACATGGGCTACACTCCCCATCCTTGAAAGCCCAGTGCTTCATTGAGGCCTCGCCTGACCCACACAGGCCACAGGAATGTCTGTCCTAGGGGCTCACATCAAGTATTATCTGCACTAGCCACTGTATTATGTTGTTGTATTATCACTACACACCCATTCACCACTTTTTCTCATCTTTCCAGCTAGGTTAGACAGAATTTGAGGGCAGGCAACATGAATCACACTTTTCTAAATCTGCCCCAAAATCTAAAATACTGAACTATTGACACAGGAAGCACTGAAGTGAACATCCTCAGATTAGATCAGACCCCCGCACCCACACCTGTGCTGTGTCAAAAGTTACTCTCTCTGAGCCCTAATAAGATGATGCATGTAACATGCTTAATATAATAAACATTGAAGAAATACTAAGTTGGATTTTTATGTTGAATAATTACCTATTAGTTCTCTAATAAATATTATTAAATATTAATTTTGTGTAGATCACATACATACATTATTTAATACACGACATACTTAACACCTTTAGGTTATCTTAATAAGTTATCTCTTCTGGAGTCACTATTTTTGATTCAGGAACTGGTTTTTGTGACAGGCTGGGGAGATGGGAGTTGGGAAAGAGAACATCCAGCCTCTCTTTCCTTGCAGAAGGACCAGTGCAAGGTATCTTTCTGGAGTTGAACACGTGCGTGTCTATGCCTGTTTCTATAATTATTTTAAATTAAACTTTAGGGTTTTTCCTAATGATTAATAAATATAAGATGGATTCATCTAGGGAGAACTCTCAAGAGCACAAAAAATTATTTTAAAAAATCAGCATAATCTCTACTACCCAAATAATACCATATTAACAATAGCAATAAATATTTTGTACTATTCATATGTTCATCTACTGTATAAACTTTTTAAATAGTTAGAATTACACAGTAATTATTGTTCTATAGTTGTTTTTTCGTGTAACTATCTCAAGCTTTTTCTGTATCAGTAAGTATTCTTCTATAACATCTGCTGTGTCTAAATGGTGCCTCATGATGTGGTTATCTGCTACGTCATAGAATAATCCCCTATGGATGCCAGCTTTATGCTGTTACAAATATCTAGCTGAGATTATTGCTCTGAAGATTGTATGACCTATTTGGAGCTTTATTATGTATATGCTGCAAAGAACCAGATCCTGGCCGGGCACGGTATCTCACACCTGTAATCCCAACACTTCGGGAGGCTGAAGTGGGAGGATCACTTGAGCCCACGAGTTCAAGACTAGCCTGGGCAACAGAGTGAGACTCCGTCTTTATTATTTTATAATTAATTAATTAGTTAGTTAAATTTTTTTTAATGAAGCAGATCCCAACGTAAAGATTGCGACCCCCACCCACATATACACACCCCACCCCTGCCGCAAATCATTCCCAGCTCAGCTGTGTACTTTCGTGGAGTTAAGAAGCCACAGCTTATGATGGGAAGGGCTTCTGATATGTTCAGACCCTTCCAAAAAGGCCGCCTTCCATAAGGGGAAGCCAGCTCCCCAGCTCACCCTGGCCTCGGACATCACAGCTGCCCCAGCCGAGAGGCGGCTCTCGAGAAGCCTGGCCCTGCCACAGCTTCCTAGCTGCCTCCTCGCTGCCTGCCCCCCACAGTGTTTCCTGTACTGATCTGCCCCAAGCTCCTGGACCTTACCAGAACTTGTATTCAATTTTCTTCTTAAATGACTCTTCCCCTTATTCTATGATCACTTCTGCTTTTGACATTAAAGCACATTAACTGCTATTTTTAATCCCATTTACCATCACATTTTTAACTTTCTCCTGCAGATTTAACCTTTATTATACTCTAATCTCTCTTTCACTTTTAGCTTTTGATCTTACATTTTTATTTTATTTTATTTTATTTTATTTTATTTTATTTATTTTATTTCAGATGGAGTTGTCACCCAGGCTGGAGTGCAGTGGTGCAACCTTGGCTCACTGCGACTTCCGCCTCCCAGGTTCAACTGATTCGCCTGCCTCAGCTTCCTGAGTAGCTGGGATTACGGGCTTCCGCCACTATGCCCGGCTAATTTTGCATTTTTACTAGAGATGGGATTTCACCATGTTGGCCAGGCTGGTCTTGAACTTCTGACCTCAAGTGATCTGCCCACCTCACCCTCCCAAAGTGCTGGGATTACAGGTGTGAACCACCACACCCCACCTGATCTTACATCATTTTAAATGCATTTTATCTTTTAAAACATTTTCATGGGGTGTTATATTTTAAAAATTAACTTTCATGTTTTTCTTTTGAATGTGTTCTTACTATTTCTCATACTTTTAAGTTTGCCTACTTTTTTAGTGCTGTTCGTATGAGGCTAAATTTATTTGTAGCAATTATCTTGATTTTGAACTTTAAACCTTTGTTATATTCCTTAATTTTACCTTATTTTTAGTGCTGAATGGTTTTTCTTTCCTTTTTAGTCTTCTTACATTATCTTGTTTAAGAGTGTTTATCTTACTCTTCTCTTACGCGGTGCTTATTTTGTGATCAGTTTTGGTGATCGCTCATGAGAAGCTGGGCGCAGCATCACACCTCTTCTGGGCATATCTCGCCCAGAGGTCTCTGTCGCTGTTGCCCCAGCTGCCCCTCGGGCTTGTCCAGTGGGTGAAGGATGGTAGCCTGAGAGGCTTAGAGTTCATTCTCTCCAGGACTCGAGCTCACTCGGCACATGGCATGTTGGATTAGCTGGAACCTATGCTTGCTCTCTCACATTATCCAGTAATGAGAAATGTGAGTTCTAATCCAAGTTCTCTGATGAATAACTGCTGACACTAAGATGAGCCAGAGGGCTCTTTATTCAGCTCCAGCCTGGCCCTGGGGAGGGTCCTATGGGTTGACCTTCCCAATGGCTGCTCCAGAGATGGGGAGAAATTGCACCCTGCAACATTCTCTGGGAGCTACTTCACCACTTATCAAGGCTGCCGCCCCCATTCCTGGCAGAATTCAGAGATGCTTCTCCCTCTTCACCACAAAAACCCAACAAGGCTGCATCAGGGATTATCTCAAACAGGGTTGTTCCATGAAGTCAGCTGCAACCTCAGGGAACAACTCTCTGAACTCTAAAATCTGTATTAAATAATTCAACCTGCCTGGAAACCTATGCCCCTGAATCACAAGAAATGATTCTGGCATATAATCCCAGCACTTTGGGAGGTCAAGGCAGGAGGATCACTTGAGTTCAGGAGTTGAAGACCACCCTGGGCAACGCAGTGAGTCTTCGTCTCTACAAAAAGTTTAAAAATTAGCCAGGTGTGGTGGCACATGTCTCTAGTCCCAGCTATTTAGGAGGCTGAAGTGGAAGGATCCCTCCAGCCTGTGGGGTGATGGGGGTTGAGGCTACAGTGAGCTATAATTGCACCACTGCACTTCAGCCTGGGTGACAGAGAAAGAGAAAAGAAAAGAAAAGGAAAGGAAAGGAAAGAAAAGAGAAAAAGGAGGGAGGGAGGAGAAAGGAAAGGAAAGAAAGGAAAGGAAAGAAAGGAAAGGAAAGAAAGGAAAGGAAAGGAAAGGAAAGGAAAGGAAAGGAAAGGAAAGGAAAGGAAAGGAAAGGAAAGGAAAGGAAAGGAAAGGAAAGGAAAGGAAAGGAAAGGAAAGGAAAGGAAAGGAAAAAGGAAGGAGAAGAAATGATTCTGGAGTTCCTAACAGTGGTCAGCCAGGCAGACATGGGCCTTCCTGGACCTGGGAAACTGAGGGACCCAGTCAAAACCAGCATCATGTAGGGCTGCATAGTCACCTACTTCCTGGCCTCATGCCCTAAAAGGTTAAATAAGGATTCACATTGCAAGTTCAGAGATCATCCACTCATCCATGCACTCTGTGATGCAAGGCACTGGGACAGGGAGGGGTCATTGCAAAGGTCAATCAAACTGATGCGTTTTCTTCCAGGAAGGAAACATGTAAAACTCACTATGATCCAAGGTTCAGTGAATAGGTGCAACAAGCACCAATAATATGCTGTGGACTGTGGGAAAGGAAGGATGCGTTGTAATTAGTTGGGAAGGGAGGACAGAGAAGGCTTCATTGACCCTGGACACTAAAGGCTGAGCAGCGCACGTGGGCAAAGGCACACAGATTTGAAAGTGCATGGTATATTCAGGGAATTGCAACTGACCACACTCAGGGAGAGGCAGAGAAGAGTGACCACCACCACCTGCACCCTAGTCCCATCTTGGGACCTCGATGCATACACAGTTATGTGCAGGTTGCCAGCCCCTCTTCTCTGAGAGCCCTAGAGGGTGATGGTAGCACAGAACTGACTTCCCCTACCAAGTAATGGCATTTGAAAATGGTTTTCTGTTGTTTCTCAGAAGACAAGAGAAGAACAAATCACGTCCACTGTGCTACTGAGAGCAGGCTCCAGCATCTAGAACGGGGAGTCTGGGCACTCGTCTTTGGCTCTCCTGAACACTTGTATCTTTCCTCCCATACCCTCTTCCCTCTCTGCTTTTGCACCAGTCATTGGGATTCAATTGAGAGTCCACAGTACCAGAGGCTGTCCAAGTCCTGTCTGTCCACCTCATTCCTGCTGTTCCCATCTCTTGGAAGTGGAAACAATTCCCCTTCTCATTCATTCTCTCTGTTTTGGGGCAGAATTCAGTGAAAGAACGACCACCCTCAACTGTGGTGGACATCTTTTCTTTCTGCCTATTGAATTCCTATAGTAAAAGCAATTCCATTTTCCTTTGGGGGCCACCCCTATTGCACACAGTTTTGATAGCCCGTCATTCATGGGGCCCCATCTTCCATGATTCATCAGAAGACAGGTGACCAACCCAGGCCACTCAGATGCCCTTCTTCCTGGAAGATCTTTCCCCAGATGCCCACGGCTCACTCACTCCCTTACTTCTTCCAGATCTCTGCCCAAATATTATCCCTTACAGAAGCCACCGTATTCCACACATCTACACCTGCCACCTGCTTCCATCCCACTGTCACCCACCCTGCTGTTTTCATTAAGATGTGTATGACTGCACTACATACTTTTATACATTTGTTCATTATCTGCCTCTCCCGCTGGAATGTCAGCTCATTGAGAACAAGGACTGTTTTTCCTCACTGATGCATTATCAGTGCCTAAGCAGTGCTGATTGTAAGCACTAATAAGCCTTTATTGAACGGAGAAGGGATGAAGACATGGACTTTGAATCTTGGGTGAAATAACAGAAGCAGCTGCAGTTTCGTCCTTACAGTAGAGCCTTGAAGAGTCATCCATAGGCTCCTGGTGCTAGACCCTCAGCGCTGCCCTGTCACAGCAAGCATCTATACCTCCCTCAATCCCACCCCAATAGAGTCCTTGATTTACAGAGTTGGTTCCTATGCTTTACAGTCACAGATCCCTGACTCATGCCTTCTCCAGGCCCTCCACAGGCCACCACCATCTCCAAGTGGGTTTGCTGGGTTCTCAGAGTCTCCTTATAACTGAACTGGATTTACTGTTCCCTTTGACCAATTTGAACTTGGTCTCTAAATTATCACCCTCTGATTCCAAGTCACACCCCACCCCCAGCTCACTGCTGATTGCCCATGGCTCCCCCATATTCCCTCTGGTGTGTAACCCACTTTCTCAGCTGCCACACACGGCAGTGAACCCTGCTGAGAACTGTGCCCACAGCGGTTTAAGGTTACAAGCTTAATATAGGTCCAGTTTCAGGGTCTGGGACTGCACCCAGGATGGTGCCACAGAAAAACATTTTATGCACATGCCTAAGTCCTCAAATGACTATTAACCCTGGTGTGGGGCATAATGATAGGAGGCCACCCTCTTGCATGCGTTTGGTGACACAGCACTGCAGATAACAAAAGGACATGAAGAATAATCCACACGCATCACCACGATACCGCAACAGTGATACCAACTCTCTTTCAACTTGCATATTCCCCGAAAAATAGCCAAAGTACTTTAAAGCACCAGAGCACTGTATTTAAAGAAAATTATTCCAACTCATTCCTTTCACTCACAAGCACAGGCAGATAAGAGGCCTTTGATCTCAGTTATTTTGAGCAGCAATTTTTTTATTTTAAGTGATTCCGTTATTTTGACACAGGCCTGACAGCAAAAGAACAGCTGCCATGGCAGTCAGGGAATAGTCTATCACTTTGCTGAAACATCCAGAGAGCACCTCAGGTCACAAATGAGAGGGGAGGAGGGTTTCAGTAGATTTGGAGAGCTTTCTCCTCGCTGCCATAGAGAGAAATCGTTGGTTGAAATTCACTAACTTCCTTTAGAAATATTTTCAAAGTAATTTGAAAATTATTAAGAGAATAATGTGTTCCCTAAAAGGGAACACACAAATGTATAAGAAGCAGCCAGTTACGCTTAATTAGCATCTGAGGTATGGAAGGGGAACAGGTTTAATGTGCTGTGGCTTTAAAACATCAGATTGGCACATGTATCCATATGTAACAAACCTGCGCGTTGTGCACATGTACTCTAGAACTTAAAGTATAATAATAAAAAAAATCAGATTGCCACCTGTGAGTGACCACTGTCTATACACTTCATCAGATCCTCAAGAAGGAGCACAGGGTGTTATCAGGAAGGCATGAAAAATATCAGGCCAAATTTATTTAAGTATATTTTGGAGCAAAACCATTTTCATAAAAAGTTAAGAATGAATCCCCTTAGAACACAAACAGAAAATGGATGGGACTTATCAAAACATAAATGAACTCATGAAAAACATTAACCTCATGAGTTATCAAAGAAATAGAAGCTGCAGCTGGACACAGTGGCTCATGCTTATAATCCTAGCACTTTGGGAGGCCACGGTGGGAAGATCACTTGAGCTCAGGAGTTGGACACCAACCTGGGCAACATAGTGAGATTTAGTTCTCTACAAAAAAAATTAAAAATTAGCCAGGTGTGGTGGTGCATGCCTGTAGTCCCAGCTACTTGGGAGGTTGAGGCAGGAAGATGGCTCCAGCCCAGCAGACTAGGCTGCAGTTTGCCATGATTGTGCCACTGCAATCCAGCCTGGGTGACCAAGATCCCATCTCAAAAAAAGAAAAAGAAAAAAAGTTGCAAACAATGAGACACAATTCTAATTTAATAAACTCACAAAGACTGAAATAACACTCAGTGCAGAAACAAAATCAGTGAGTTAGTTTTTCTTATCCACTGCTGGTACAAAGTTACATGATCAAGCTTTTGGACAGCAATTCCCATATATATATATATATATATATATCATAGTAACATTTATCAATATATTATGTATACAATAGAAACAACATTAATAATAAAGTGATTGTTAACTAAATTTTGAGACACAATGTGGCTATTAATTTTAATGTTTATGAAGAGTTTTTATAGCTTGAAGAAATATTTATTTTTAAATTTAAGTGAAAATGAAGGATACAAAATTTTTTTAATAATGTGGTCATGATTATATAAACCTTCAAAAAAGACTTGGCTGGGTGCTCAGACCTGTCATCTCAGTACTTTGCTAGGCCAAGGCTGGCGGATTGCTTGAGCTCAGTTCAGGACCAGCCTGGGCATCATAGCAAGAACCCATCTCTACAAAAAATACAAAAATTAGCTGAGCGTGATGACATGCACCTGTAGTCCCAGCTACTTGGGAGGCTGAAGTGAGAGTATCACTTCAGTCCAGGGGTTTGAGGCTGCAGTGAGCCGTGATGATGCCACTGCACTCCAGCCTGAACGACAGAGTGAGACCCTGTCTCAAAAAAAGAAACAAACCACAGAAAAAACAAACATCTAGCAGGAAACAATTGTAGAAAATATTTCTGAACAGGCACTTTACCAAAAAAGATACATAAATGGAAAATAAGCACATGAAAGAGATTCAGCATCATTAGTCATCAGAAAAGTGCAAATTAAAACCACAATGAAATACCACTAAACACCTATTTGAATGGTTAAAATTAAAAAGACAGACCATACCAAGTGTTCTTGAGGATGTGATGCAAACTAGAATGTCATACCCTGCTGGTGGGAATGTAAAATTGGTACAACCACTTTGGAGAACATTTCAGTAGTGTCTTACGGAGTCGAACATATACATTATCACATGATTCAACCATTCCATGCCCAGGTATAATCACAAAAGAAATAAAAACATATGTCCATACAAATGTTCATAGAAGCCTTATTTGAAAAAGTGAAAAACTGGAAACATCCAAAACATCTATCTAGAGATGAAAGGATAACGAATTGTAGTATGGTCATACAATGGAATATTACTTAGCAATACAAAGAAATGAACTATAGATAGTTGCTGAAATGTGGAGAAATCTCAAAATAATTATGTTGAGTGAAAGAAAGCAGACATAAAAGAGTACACACTGGATGATTCAATTTATGAAATTCTAGGAAACTTTAGCTATCCCACAGTAATAAGAAACCAGAACAGTGTTACCCAGGGACTGAGGAGGCCAGGCAGAAGGAGAGATTTAAAACAGGCCCAAGAACGCTCTTGGCAATGTTGGATCTGGATCCATTTGCCATCTTGATTGTGGTGATGACTTCACTCAGGTGGGTGTATGGGTCTGTGTGTGTGTGTGTGTGGTCGTGGTGGTAGTAGTAGTCCCCACTTACTCTTAGTTTCACTTTTCGATATATTAGTTACCCACAGCCAACTGCCATCCAAAAATATTAAATGGAAAATTCCAGAAATCAACAATTCTGAAGTTTTAAATTGCACTCCGTTCTGAGTAGCCTGGTGAAATTTCACATTGTTTAGCTCTGTCCCCACCGGGGATGTGAATCCTCCCTTTGTCCCGCGTCCTGACGCTGTCTATACTACCCACACGTTAGTCATCAACATCGTCTGCTCTTGTCATCCAGTCATCGACGTGGTCATGACTGGATGCCAGAAGCAGACGGTCCTTCCTCTGAGTGTCGTTAGAAGGTCAACTGTCCACAACTGTCAACTGTGCCTACGTCATTTATCTCCCTTCATCTCATCACATAGACATTTTATTATCTCACATCACCACAAGAAGGGTGAGTAAAGTACAATAAGATATTTTGAGAGAGAGACCACATTCACATAAATTTTATTACAGTATGTTCTTGCAATTGTTCCATTTTATTATTTTTGTTGTTAATCTACTGTGACTAATTTGCAAATTAAACTTTGTTATAGGTATGTATACATAGAAAAAGACAGTATATATAGGGTTCAGATCTATATGAGGTTTTAGGCATGCATCGAGGGTTCGGGGGTATTCCCTGCAGACAATGAGGGACTATTGCATATTTATATATATATGTATGGGTGTGTGTGTGTGCATATATGTGTTAAACCATTTCAAATTGTATATTTAATTATGTACAATTTATTTTATGTCAATTTTATGTCAGGAACAAAAGGAAGGACCAGAGATCTAAAAGTGGATTCTGGAAGTGGTTGCACAGCTCTATATATTTACATCACTGAGTTGTATACTTAGAGTAGGTAAATATGGTCTGTAAAATATGCTTCCAAAGAGTCACAAAAAAAAACAAAATAGACTAGAAGGAAACGCATCCATGTGTTAAAAGTTGTTAGCTCAGGTTAGTGAAATTACAATGGGGGTTTTTTGGTGTTTTCCTTATAACTTTTCATATTTTCAGGTTTTTCTAATTGAATCCATATTAAAATAAGCAAAAAATTAAACATATCTTTGGGAATTAGTAGTACCTTTATAGTATTCAGCTACCAATGCTCCAGCCATCAAATGTACTATCTTTGTATATACTTAGGACAAATCAGTATTTTTTAACTTGAAGGAGGCCTTTACAGGTTAATGGACTTGTTTTATTTGTTCTTATGTCTATATCATTTCTTGCAGGGGCACCTCACACATCCTGAACATCAATAATCTCTGAGGAATGTATGTACAGGACAGTATTTGTAAAGCAACCCTCCCATTTTCTGTAAGATTGATCTGCCTAGTACTTCAGGATGACTTCTTATAGGCCAAACTATTATAACAAGTCAAGGGTTAACAAACTACCAGCAGATCTGGTAAATACAGTTTTATTAGAAAACAGCTATATGGATTCATTTATGT